>NW_025920564.1:0-54653 GCF_902686445.1 Sciurus carolinensis | reverse complement strand
CGACATATATAGAATATTTAATTGATCAATGACTGAATACACCTTCATCTCCACAGCATGTGAAACATTTTGGAAAATATAATTAGAATTCAATGATAAGACAAAAAGTAGAAAATACTCAAACACCTGGAGACTAAATCATTGCACATCATTTTATTGAATGAGAAATGGATTGCAGTATGAATCAGTGGTGAAATAAAAACTACTTAGAAGTAAATGATAATGGTGGTACAACATATTATATCCTCTGGGCCACTATGAAGGAGGCTAGAAGAAGAAAGTTTATACTATTGAGCTACTTTATTAAATAAACAGGAAGACACAAAAAAAATGAACTAACATTACATCTTAAGGCCCTAGACAAAGAAGAACAAATCAATAACAATATCAATAGATCCCAGGAAATAAAATCAGAGTTCAACTCAATAAATTTGACCTTATAAAAACATTTCAAAAATCAATGAAAAAATTTAGTTCTTTGAAATACTAAATAAATTTGATAAACTTTTAGCTCAGCTAAGTATAGCAAAAGAGAGAGCAATGTAAATTTTTTTTAAATCCACAATGAAAATATCACCACAATCCCTACATAAAGAGAGAGGAGTATCAGAAAGTATAGTGTTCTGAAACTCCAGTGTGTTACAATATTGCTAGATATGTATGATCTAACCAAACTGAAACAGAAGAATGTAGAAAATTTGAAGAGATCAAATTTTAGTAATTATATTTAAGGAGACATGGAAAAACCTAACAAAAAGAAAAATCTAGAACTGAGTAGACTCTCAGCCAAGTTCTACCATGCTTTTAAAGAAGAACTAACATCAATCCTCCTCAAATTTTTGCACAATATAGAAAATTAAGGAATGCTTTCAAACTAATTCTATAAAACTAAGAGCCCCCTGACCAAATTCAGATAAAGTCATATCAAAGAATAAAAACTTTATGCTGATATCCTTGATGAACATAGATGTAAAAAGTTCTTAATAAAATACTGGGAAATTGCATACAAAAACACATTAAAATGATAGTTACAATTTTTAGGGGGAATGCTTTCAGTTTTTCTCCATTTAGAATAATATCAGCCATAGGCATAGCATAGATGGCTTTTACAATGTTAAGGAATGTTCCCACTATCCCTATTTTTTCTAGTGTTTTGAGCATGAAGGGATGCTATATTTTATCAAATTCTTTTTCTGCATCTATCAAAATAATCATGTGATTCTTGACTTTAAGTCTGTTAATATGGTGAATTACATTTATTGATTTCCTGATGTTGAACCAACCTTGCATCCCTGGGGTAAAACCCACTTGGTCATGGTGCACTATCTTTTTAATATATTTTCATATGCAATTTGCTAAAATTTGTTGAAGAATTTTTGCATCGATGTTCATTAAGGATAGTGGTCTGAAATTTTCTTTCCTTGATGTGTCTCTGTCTCGTTTAGGTATCAGGGTGATGTTGGCTTCATAGAATGAGTTTGGGAGGGTTCCCTCCTCTTCTTTTTCATGGATTACTTTGAGGACTATTGGAATAAGCTATTCTTTAAAGGTTTTGTAGAATTCGGCTGAGAACACATCTGGTTCCAGACTTTTGTTTGTTGGTAGATTTTTGATGACTTCTTTTATTTCATTACTTGAAAATGATCTACTTAAGTTGTGTATATCTTCCTGGTTTAGTTTAGTTAATTCATATGTCTCTAGAAACCTGTTGATATCTTCAAGATTTTCTGTTTTTTTGGAGTATAGATTTTCAAAACAGCTTCTAATTAAGTTTTGTATTTCAATCGTGTCTGTTGTGATATTTTCTTGTTCATTCCAAATTTTAGTAATTTGAGATTTCTCTCTCCTTCTCTTTGTTAGTGTGACTAAGGGTTTATGAATTTTGTTTATTTTTTCAAAGAACCAATTATTTATTTTGTTAATTTTTTCAATTTTTTCTTTTCTTTCAATTTCATTGATTTCAGCTCTGATTTTAACTAATTCCTGTCTTCTACTACTTTTGGTGTTGCTCTGTTCTTCTTTTTCTAGGGCTGTGAGCTGTAGTGTTAAGTCATTTATTTGTTGATTTTTTATTCTTTTATTGAAAGTGCTCCATGAAATAAATCTTCCTCTAAGTACTGCTTTCATAGTGTCCCAGAGATTTTGACATGATTTCTTTGTCCTTTTTTCTTCTAATATTTTTTTTTATTTCCTCCTGATGTCTTCTGTTATCCATTCATCATACAATAGCATATTATTTAATCTCCAGGTTTTGGAGTTTTTTCTGTATTTTTTCTGTCATTTTTATCTAATTTCAATCCATTACAATCTGATAGAATTCAAGGTAGTATCTCTATCTTCCTGTATTTGCTAACATTAACTTTGTGGCATTAAATATGGTATGTTTTAGAGAAGGATCCATGTGCTGTTAGAGAAGGTGGATCTGCTCTTTTTTGGATGGTATATTCTATATATGTCCATTAAGTCTAAATTATTGAAGGTGTTATTGAGATCTATGTTTCCTTTATTCAATTTTTGTTTGGAAGATCTGTCCAGTGGTGAGAGAGGTGTGTTAAAATCACCTAGTAATATTGCACTGTGATCTATTTGAAAGCACTCCCCCTAAAAACTTGAAAAAGGCAGGGATGCCCACTTTCACCACTTCTATTCAACAGTGTCCTTAAAACTAGCCAGAGCAATTAGACCAAAGTAATTAAAGGGATATGAATAGGAAAAGAAGAACTCAAACTATCCATATTTGCTGAAGACATGATTATATATTTAGAGGAACCTGGAAATTTAACCAGAAAACTTTTAGAACTCATGAGTGAATTCAGTAAAGTAGCAGGTTATAAGATCAATGCTCATAAATCCAATGGATTTTTATACATAAAAATGAATCTTCAGAAATAGAAGTTATACACATAAGTCATGAATCTTCAGAAAGAGAGGTTAGGAAAACTACCTCATTCACAAAAGTCTCAATAAAGTAAAATACTTGAGAATCAATCTCACAAAAGAGGTGAAAGACCTCTACAATGAGAACTACATAACACTAAAGAAAGACGTTAAGGAAAACCTTAGTAGATGGAAAGATCTTTCAAGTTCTTGGATAGGCAGAATTAATATTGTCAAAATGGCCATACCACAAAAAATGATATATAGATTCAGTTCAATTCCAATTAAAATCCCGATGATGTAACATACAGATATAGAGCAAGCAATTATGATATTCATCTGGAATAATAAGAAACCTAGAATAGCTAAAGCAATCCTTAGCAGGAAGAGTGAAGCAGAAGGTATCGTAATACCAGACCTTCAACTATACTATAAAGCAATAGTAACAAAAATGGCATGGTATTGGCTCAAAATAGACATATATCAATGGTACAGAATAGAGGAGGTGAACACAAACCCAAATAAATACTATTTTCTCATACTAGACAAAGATGCCAAAATATTACAGTGGAGAAAAGATAACCTGTTTAACAAATGGTGCTGGGAAAACTGGAAATCCATTTGCAGCAGAATGAAACTAAACCACTATCTCTCACCCTGCACAAAACTCAACTCAAAATGGATTAAAAACCTTGGAATCAGACCAGAGAGCCTTCATCTTATAGAAGAAAAAATAGGTCCAAATCTTCAGCATGTCATTCTAGGATCAGACTTTCTTAACAGGACTCCCATAGCACAAGAAACAAAAGTAAGAATCAATAACTGGGATAGATTCAATCTAAAAAGCTTTCTCTCACCAAAGCTTTCTCTCATCACATCAGCAATGTGATGAGAGAGCCTATAGAATGGGAGAAAATCTTTGCCACTCTTACTTTAGCTAGAACACTAATTTCCAGAATATATAGAGAACCCAAAAAACTCTACACCAAGAATAGAAAAAATCCAATCAACAAATGGGCTAAAGAAATGAGCAGACACTTCACAGAAGAAGATATACAAGTGATCAACAAACATCTGAAAAAATGTTCAACATCTCTAGTAATAAGAGAAATGCAAATCAAAATTACACTAAGATTCCATGTCATCCCAATTAGAATGGTAGTTATCAAGAATATAAGCAACAATAGGTGTTGTCAACGTTTTGGCAAAAAAGAACAGTAATACATTTCTGGTAAGGTTCTAAATTAATGCAACCACTCTGAGAAACTGTGTGGAGATTCCTCAGAAAGCTTGGAATGGAACCACCATTTGACCCAGCACTCTCATTCCTTGGTCTATATCCAAAGGACTTAAAATCAGCAAACTACAGTGATGCAGCCATATCAATGTTCATAGCTGCTCAATTCATGATAGCCAAATTGTGGAACCAATCTAGATGCCCTTCAATTGATGAATGGATAAAGAAACTGTTGTGTATATATATACAATGGAATATTAATCAGCCATAAAGAATAATAAAACTATGGCATTTGTGGGCAAATGTTTAAAATTAGAGTATATAATGCTAAGTGAGATAAGTCAATCTCAAAAAACCAAAGGATGAATGATCTCGCTGATAAGCAGATGATGACACATAATGGGGGGAAAGGGGCAAGAATGTAGAAAGGAGGAACTGTATAAAGGGAAAAGAGGGGTGGGAGGGGTGGGGGGAAGGAAAATCTAATAGAATAAATCAAACAACTTTGCCCTATGTAAATGTTTGATTACACAAATGGTATGCCTTTACTCCATGTACAGAGATACAGCATGTATCCCATTTGTTTACAATAAAAATAAATTTAAAAAAGAAAAGAAAATCTAAAAATAAATAAATAAAATAAAATGATAGGTCACCATGGTCAAAACCAACGCGAACACCATTCTAAATGGAGAAACTGAAGTCATTCCCACTATAAACAGGAAGAAGAGCAGGATGTCCTCCTTAACTAATTTTATTCAACATATTCCTTGATATCCTGGCAAGAGTAATTAATCTAAAACTAGAAATTAAATGATATAAGTATGAAAGATGTGTTCAAACTATGTGTTTTTGCTGTTAGCCTGATTCTATATGTGAAAGTCCCAAAACCTCAACTGGTAATTTTCTAGAACTTATGAAGAAATTCAACAAATTAATGACAAACAAAATGAATGTCCATAAATCAACCAAATTTCTACACATCAATCATGAATCAGCTACTATAGAAATTAGGAGAACTATTCCATTCACAATTGCCTCAAAAAAAAAAAAAACTACTTAGGAATAAATCTCATCCAATCAACAAATGGGCTAAGGAAATGAACAGACACTTCACAGAAGAAGATGTACAAGTAATCACCAGATATATGAAAAAATGTTCAACATCCCTAGTAATAAGGGAAATGCAAATCAAAACTACCCTAAGATTTCATCTCACCCCAATTAGAATGGCGATTATCAAGAATACAAGCAACAATAGGTGTTGGCGAGGATGTGGTGAAAAAGGAACACTCATACATTGCTGGTGGGGTTGCAAATTAGTGCAACCACTCTGGAAAGCAGTGTGGAGATTCCTCAGAAAGCTTGGAATGGAAACACCATTTGACCCAGCTATCCCACTCCTTGGCCTATACCCAAAGGACTTAAAAGCAGCATACTACAGAGATACAGCCACATCAATGTTCATTGCTGCTCAATTCACCATAGCCAGATTGTGGAACCAACCTAGATGTCCTTCGGTTGATGAATGGATAAAGAAACTGTGGCATATTTATACAATGGAGTATTACTCCGCAATGAAGAATGATAAAATTATGGCATTTGTAGGCAAATGGTCGAAATTGGAGAATTTCATGCTAAGTGAGATAAGCCAATCTCAAAAAACTAAAGGACGAATGATCTCGCTGATAAGCGGATGAGGACATATAATGGGGGGTGGGACGGGCTAGCATTAGGTTTAGGGTTAGGTTTAGAGTTAGGCTAAGGAGAGCAGTAAGAATGAAGGAAAGAAGGACTGTGTAGAGGGAAAAGAGGGGTAGGAGGGGTGGGAGGGGTGGGAGGGGTGGGAGGGGTGGGAGGGGTGGGGGGGGAGGGGAAAAATATAATAAACATCATTACCCTATGTAAACGTAAAAAAAATAAATAAATTAAAAATAAATAAATAAATAAATAAATCTCATAAAGACTTCAAATACCACTACAATGAAAATCATTGAACAGAGCTGTAGTTAAAAAACTAAATTGGCATGAAAGCAAAGGGAACAGAATTGAAGATACATATTTTAATTTCAAATAAATATAGTTACCTCATATTAGACAAAGATGTTAAAAGTGCACACTGGAGAAAAGACAGTCTTTTCAACAAATGGTACTAGGAAAACTGGAAATCCATATGTAATAGAATAAAAGTTAATACCTATTTTTCACCCTGCACAAAACTTAACACTAGGTAAATCAAAGACCTAGAAATTTTACTAGAAACACAGAACCAACTAGAAGAGCAGTTAGGCCCAGATCTCCAACAGATTGTACAGGAATTGATTTCCTGAACAGGACTCTAAAAAAGAATAATAATAACAGTAATAAATTAGATGGTCCCAAACTAAATACCTTTACACCAAAAGAAACATAAAGACAGAACCTATAGAATTGGAGAAGAATTTTGCTACCTGTATATGTTGTCAATTTCTAGGATGTACAATGAATTCAGAAATCTTTCACACACATACACACACACACACAAATCAATAAAGGGACAAAGGAACTGAACAGATCTTTCACAAAGAATAGAGAAATAATCAACAAATATTTCAAAAAATGTTCAACATCTTTAGATATTAGAGAAATACAAATTAAAAGTGCCCTGAGATGACATCTCAATCTGGTCAGTATGGTAAGTATCAAGAATATAAGTAATACGTGTTCATGAGGATGTGCAGAAAACAGAATGCTCACACATTGCTGGTGGGACTGCAGATTTTTGTAAACCCTCTGGGAAGGAATATGAATATTCTTGAAGAAATGTATCCACCATTAAAATGAGAGAACCCACTCCTTAATATATACCCATAGTACATTAAATTCAGAATACTACAGTGACACAGCCATATTAATATTTATAGCAGCACAATTTAAAATAGCTAAGTTATGAAAGCAATGTAGGTGCTCGTCAACAAATAAATGGATAAAGAAATTGGGGCACATATACACAATGCATTGTTAATCAGTCATAAAGAAGAATGAATCCATGACTTTTACAAGTAAATGGATGGATCTAAAGAATATTATTCTAAGTGAAATAAACCAATTCCCAAATCCAAAAGTTTAATTTTTGGCTGATATGTAAAATATAAACCACTTAAAGTGGAGTGGGTAAGAAAAGTTCATAAGATTAGACAATGGTGAAAAAAAGAAGGAGGAGGATAAAAATTGGAAAGACAGAATAAATCTAACATAATTTTCCTGTGTATACATGTGAAAATACTTGAGTTCCACCAACGTGCCCACCCACAAGACAATCGTCATTCTAATTAGAATAGAATATATCCCATTCTTGTATAACTTCATGAAAATGTATTCTACTGTCATGTAGAACTAAAAACGACCAATAAATTTAAATAAAAATGACAATTGAAAAACTAATTGTTTATCCTGTTATAAACATTATACAATATATATACATGTATCAAAACTTTATTGATATACATAGTTTTAATTTTATATATTAAAATAATTTTAATTTGCAAAACCAAATATTCAAATGGGATTGTTGTTGCTATTTGATGTTTTAATAACATGCATAAATACCATAAAATATTTGAACTCAAATTCACTGGTAAATGTTTTCTTTACGTGGTCAATCTCATTGCCTTTCAAAAGTTTCTCTAATCCCACTGTGGTCTTGGAATAGCTAAAGAAATTGTTACATTTTCAGAAAACCCAACTCCATCCCAGAACTATTGAATCAGTTTCTTCATTTCAGTAATCTCTGATTCATGGTTGTGCAATTTTAACTGACAATTTTCTGCACTTTGATTCACTGTACACAAATGGGGTACAACTTTTCATTTCTATGGTTGTTCTCAATGTAGATTCACACAATTCACATAATACATATACATAGGTTAATACTGTCTCATTGTACTATATTTTCTTAACCAACACCCTCCTGCCCCATTTTCCTCTACACCATACAAACTTCCTTCATTCTCTTTCCTCCACCATCCCCCCTCATTATATATCCTCATTCACTTATCAGAGAAAACATTCGACCTTTGGTTTTTTGAGCTTGGCCTATTTCACTTAGCATGATAATTTCCAACTTTATCCATTTACCAGAAAATGCCAGAATTTTACTCTTTATGTCAGAGTAATATTCCACTGTGTATATATACCACAGTTTCTTTTTGTATTCATCTATTGAAGGTCATCTCAGTTGGTTTCACAACCTATTGTGACTTGAACTTCTATGAACATTAATGTGACTGCATCACTGTAGTAAGCTGATTTTAAGTATTTTGGGTATAAACTGAGGAGTGGGATAGCTGGTTTAAATGGAAGGACCACTCCAAGTATTCTGAGGAATATCCATATTGCTTGTCAGAGTGGCTGCACCAATTTGCAACTCTACCAGCAATGTATGATTGTGCCTTTTTTGTCACATCCACACCAACACTTATTATTGCTTGTGTTGTTAATATTAGCCATTCTAATTGGAGTTCCATGAACTCAGGGTCATTTTAATTTGTGTTTCTCTAATTACTAGGAATGATGAGCACTTTTTCATATATTTCTTGTTCACCTGTATATCTTCTTCTGTGAAATCTCTGCCCAGTTCCTTAGCCCATGTATTGATTTGTTTATTTGTATTTTTTGGTGTAAAGTTTCTTAAGTTCTTTATATACTTTGGAGATTAGTGCTCTGTCTGAAGTATGTATGGAAAAGATTTCCTCCCACCCTATAGCCTTTCTTTTAACATTATTGATTGTTTCCTTTGCTGAGAAAAAAAAAGATTTTTAGTTTGAATCTCTCCCATTTATTGATTCTTGCTTTTATTTCTTGCACTATGTGTGCCTTGCTGAGAAAATTTGGTCCTAAGTCACTGTGATGGATATTTGGGCCAAATTTTCTTCTATTCATTGAAGGGCATCAGGACTAGTTCCTAGATCCTTGGTCCATTTTGAGCTGAGTTTTGCACAGGGTGAGAGATAAGGTTTTAATTTAATTTTACTGCATATGGATTTCCAGTTTTGCCAGCACCATTTGTTTAATAGACTATCTTTTCTCCATTGTAAGTTTTTAGCAACTTTGTCTAGTATGAGAAAACTGTACTTATGTGGGTATGTCTCTGTGTTTTCTATCCTTTAACATTGGACTTCCTATTTTGGTGCCAATACCATGCTGTTTTTGTTACTCTTCCTCTATATTACAGTTTAAGCTCTGGTATTGTGGTAACTCATGCATCACTCTTCCTGTAAATGATTGTTTTTTGTATTCTGGGTCTTTTGTTCTTCCACATGAATTTCATGATTACTTTCTCTATTTCTGTGGTAAACATCATTGGGATTTTAATTGGAATTATGTTAAATATGTATAATACTTCTGGACATATGGCCATTTTGATAATAGTAATTTTTACTATCCAGGAACATGGGAGATCTTTCCATCTTTTAAGATCTTCTGCCATTTCTTTGTTTAATGTCAATTTCATTGTAGAGGTCTTCTAACTCTTTGATTGGATTGATTCCCAAGTATTTTATTTTTTGAGACTACTGTGAACAGTTATTTCCCTTCTAGATATTACATTGCTTATGAATTAAAATGCTTTAGATTTATGCATGTTGATTTTATATTCTGCTATTTTGGTGAATTCATTTATTAGGTCTAGAAGTTTTCTGGTGGAGTTTTTTTGATCCTCTAAATATAGAATCTTCGCATTGACTATTAGTGACACTTTTAGTTCTTCTTTTCCTATTTGAATCCATTTAATTTCTTTGGTCTGTCTAATTGCTCCAGCTAGTATTTCAGGGATGATGTTGAACAGAAGTAGTGAAAGAGGGCATCTCTGTCCTGTTCCAGCTTTTAAAGGGAATGTTTCAGTTTTTCTCCATCAAGAATGATGTTGGCTGTGGGCTTAGCATAAGATGCCTTTACATTGTTCAAGTATGGTCCTACTGTCCCTATGTTTCTTATTGCTTTGAATATGAGGGGGTGCTGTGTTTTGTCAAAAACTTACTGCACATCTATTGAAATAAATATATGACTCTTTACCTTAAGTCTATTGAAGTGATGAATTACATTTATTGATTTCCAGATGTTGAACCATCCTTGCATCCCTGAAATAAACCCCACTTGATCTTGGTGCACTATCTTCTTTGTATGTTTTTGTATGTCATTTGCTAATATTTTGTTAAGAATTTTTGCATATATATTCATCAGACATTTCAGATTAAAATTTTCTTTGCTGGATGAGTCTTTGTCTTATTTTAGTATCAGAGTGATACTGCCTCATAGAATGAGTTTGGAAGGGTTCCATCCTTTCATATTTCCTGGAATACTTTAAGGAGTATTGGCATGAGTTCTTGTTTGAAGGTCTTGTAGAACTCGACTGAGAATAAATCTGGTATTGGGCTTTTCCTGGTTCGTAGGGTTTGGATGACTTCTTCTATTTCATTGCTTGAAATTGACCTGTTTAAATTATGTATGTCCTGCACATTTAGTTTGGGAGGATCATATGTCTCTAGAAGTTTGTCAATATCTTCAATATTTCCTATTTTTTGGAGTATAGATTTTTAAAGTAACTTCTCATTATGTTTTGTATTTCAGTGGTGTCTGTCATGATAATTCCTTTTTCATCATGAATTTTTGTAATTTGAGTTTTCGCTCTCCATTTTTAGTGTGGTTAGGGGTTTATCTATTTTGTTTACTTTTTCAAAAAACAACTTTTTGTTTTGCCAATTTTTGAATTGTTTCTTTTGTTTCTATCCCATTGATTTCAGCACTGATTTTAATTATTTCCTGTCTTCTTCTTCTTATGATGTTGTTCTTTTCTTCTTTTTCTAGTGCTTTGAGATGTAATGTTAGGTCATTTAGTTGTTGACTTTTTATGATTTTCTTGGATAAGTTCCGTGCAATGAATTTTCTTCTTAGTACTGTTTTCATGGTGTCCCAGAGGTTTTGATATGTATGATCAATCTCATTTACCTCTATCAATATTTTTTCCTTCTTGATGTTTTCTGTTACCCGTGCTTCATTCAGTAATATATTATTTAGTCTGTAGGTGTTGGAGTAGTTTCTGTTTTTTATTTTGTCATTGATTTCTAATTTCATTCCATTATGATCTGAGAGAATGCAAGGTAGTATCTCTTTTTTTTTACATTTGCTAAGGGCTGCTTTGTGGCATAACATATGATCTCTTATAGAGGAGGATTCATGGGCTGCTGGGAAGAAAGTGTATTCACTGGTTGATGGATTGAATATTCTATACATGTCTGTTAAGTCTAAGTTATTCATAGTTTTATTGAAATCTATGTTTTCTTTGTTTAGATTTAGTTTGGGGGATCTATCCATTGGTGACATTGGTGTGTTAAAGTCACCCAGAATTTTTGTGTGTTGTCTCTTTGATTCATGAAATGGAGAAGAATTTGTTTGATGTGCATGGATGCACCGTTGTTTGGGGCATAAATATTTTTGATAATCATGTCTTCCTGATTTATGGTTCCCTTAAACAGTATGAAATTTCCTTTCTTATCCCTTCTGACTAACTATGATTTTAAGTGCAATTTATCTGATATAAGATTGAAACCCCCAATTTTTTACTGAGTCCCTATGTGTGGTAGGTCTTTTAGTTTTTTTCTCATCCTCTTACCTTTAGTCTGTAGATGTCCTTTTCTATGAGATGAATTTTATGAAGGCAGCATATTGCTGGATCTTTTTTTTTAATTCAATTTGCCAACCTATCTCTTTGATTAATGACTTTAGGTCATTAACATTCAGGGTTTTTGTTTAGGTATGATGTGTTTTCCCAGTCATTTGGGTTTATTTTTGGTTTTTAACTTGAGTTGGTATCTCCTTTGGCTTTTCCTTCAAGGTAGTTCCTCCCTTTGCTGACCTACATTGTTGTTTTTTATTTCCTCCTCATGGAATATTTTGCTGAGAATGTTCTGTGACACAGGCTTTCTATTTGTAAATTATTTTAGCTTTTGTTTATCATGTAAGGATTTTTTTTTGTCTTCAAATCTGAAGGTTACTTTTGCTGGGTATAGGACTCTTTGTTGGCAACCACATTCTTTCAGAGCTTGAAGTGTGTTGTTCCAGGCCCTTCTAATTTTATGGTCCAGACTGGGAAATCTGCTGATATTCATATTGGTTTCCTCCTATATGTATTCTGATTCTTTTCTATTGTAGCCTTAGAAATCCTATCTTTATTTTGTATATGAGGCATATTCATTATATCGTGACTTTGTGTGGATCTGTTGTAATTTTGTGCATTTGGTGTTCTGTAACTCTCTTGCATTTGATTTTCCATTTCATTCTTCAGGTTTGGGGAATTTTTTAATATCAGTTCATTGAATAGGTTGTTCATTCCTTTGGTTTGTATCTCTGTGTCTTCCTCAATCCCAATAATTCTTAAATTTGGTCTTTTCGTGATGTCTCAGAGTTCTTGGAGTTTTCATTCATAATTTCTTATAATTTTCCATCTTCTCTGTTTGGTCAATTTTATTTTCAAGATTAAATATTTTGTCTTCATTCTCTGAGGTTTTTTCTTCCAAGTGACCTAGTCTGTTGGTGATGGTTTCCATTGAGTTTTTTATTTAGTTAATTTTTTTCCTCATTTCAAGAATTTTCTTTTTTTTTTGAGAATCTCTACCTCTTTGTTGAAGTGATTTTTTTCCTTCTTGCAGTTGCTCTTTCATCTGCTTATTGGAGTGATCATTTGTTGAGTGTATTTGCTCTTTTATTTCATCCTTTGCCTCATAAGTTATTTTAATTATGAATATTCTGAACTTTTTTCTGACATTTCTTCTACAATGCTGTCACTGGGTTCTCTGAATATAGAATATAGGTTTGTTTGGAACATTTTCTTCCCTTGCCTTTTCATGATGTTCATGTATCTTCCCCTCTAGCAGTACAGATCTTGGGTGTTACATTTTACCCCCTACATGCTTATAGTGACCCTAGGTTTCCAAAACATCTTCTTTAAGGGGGAAATCAATAATAGCAGCACCCAATACAGACAATATGCAGCCCTAATCCAAAAATATTCTTTGATGACATTAACAATATTGTCATAATAAACAGGATTATCTACAGTTATCTACATTATAACTGATAGATTTGCATTAAGGCCTGCAGTTTGTAGTGGAGGACAAAGTGGATGGGGAGTGGTATAAGATGTAACTGTTAATGGGATGAGAAATTAGTATATAGAAGTTCTATATCATAGAAAGTGTTAAAGTGCAATCAAAAGTAGTTTTTTTGGTTAGCATGAGAAAAGGGAGAAAGACACTCTGAGGAAACCAGTAAACAAAAGGAAAATAGAGCAAGAAAAGTAAAGAAACAAAAATGTAATTTTTCAAAAAGGAGAAAAAAAAAACCTGTACTATAACACTTATGTTTTAGTCAAAGCTCCCAGTCTTCAGCAGCCTGATGCATGAGAGATATATGACAAGGAGCTTCCAGTTTCCAGTAGGCATCTCAGGATGGAATTTTTCCCACCTAAAGATGGGTGCTTGTGCTTTCCAGGTAATCCAAGATAGTCAAACTGGCTTACAAGTACGTTGACAAATGGGGAGCTGCAGCTAAGGGCATGGGTGTGGTTGGCTGGGAGTCCTGGAGGCAGGGTATGGTTGGTTAGAAAGGGGTCCTGGAACAGAGTGTGGTCTGTCTGGTTCAGGGGTCCAAGAGATGTGGTATGGTCAGTTTGTCTGGAGGTCCTGTTGGCAAGGTGTAGTTGATTGGGCAGAGATGTCCTAGGGATGGGGCTTTTTCAGTCTGTCCACAGGTCCTGCAGTTGCTGGCTATTGTCTCAAAATTGTGGCAGCCATGTGTAACCAAACCACTGGGTACTGTGGCAGTGAATATCCAGGCAACAGCAGGCAGCTGGTGATCCCGTGGATATCTGCATTCAGTCTTCAGGCTAAAAGTAGACAATCACCTCTTCAACAGAGATTCTGTGGGCAGTCCAAGGCCTTATGCATTGAGAGCCTCCTCCATTAGATTCACATTCTGCAGTCACTGTCATATGAAATTTGGGCTGCTCCCTTCTCCTCTGTAATATTTATTTACCTATTCTTTATTCAGGAACTTTTGACATTCAGGGATGTGGCCATTGATTTCACTGAAGAGGAGTGCAAATGCCTTCAACCAGTTCAACAAAACTTATATAGAGATGTGATGGTAGATAACTACAGAAACTTGGTTTTCCTGGGTATGCATAACTTCCCTTCATAATTTTTAATTAATTATAATTATTTAATTTTCTTCCCTTGATAAATATCTTCTGGAAACTATAAGAATGTTTCAGATTTGCACTTGCAAAAAAAACAGGGCATTTTTGGTATAAATAAAATGTTAATGACATTCCATTCAGTCATTAATCTCTCTTTCTTGGTATGTTATATATCCTTCACTTTAGAAAATTAATACTGAGAGTAATTCAGTGATATAAAATACTGTGGCCTACACCTATAAGAAGACAGAGTTGAGAGGCCCAAAGTTCAAGGAAAAGTCAAACTTCAAAATGTTGAAGTTACCTAGCAGAAATGATTTTTCAGAAGTTTAGGTTTATTTCTCTTGTTATCATTGAATATGTACTGCCCCATGTTTATCTTGCTTTAAAATTCTGTAAAATCTGTGTGTCTACAGTGATGTCCCAGTTCATTTAAATTAACCACCCAAACTCTCCTTTGCTAGTGAGTATCAGCATGATCTAAAAGGATTTCTGTTATTTGTGGGTCTTCAGGTGATAATGTGCACATTTTTTGAAGAATTCTAAGTCAATCCATTTTAATAAGTTAATATCTTAAAGCAGTTTAATATTATTCATATATTTATTCAAAGAATTCACTGACATGAGCTCTTTATAAATAAATACTTGTTATGGAATTTCCGTGAAAATAGATTCACAATAAATGCTCTTTTGTGGTATGTAATGATAGTTGTAAATTGTAGTTATATGAAAGCATTTATAAATAATATATCTATGGTTGGTTAAATTTTCATTTCCTTTATTCTTTCATTTTATAGAGTACATTTCATATTTTAGAAGAGGTTTCCTCACTTCACAAACACTGTTTTATTTTTGTCTATATTTTATGAATATATGAAAATTTCTATTAGTTCACAAATTAGGATAATGTTCAAATTAAGTTATGCATGATTCTTGTTTCTATTGCCAATAAAATTTTATATGCTTTTACTTGTTTTTATAAATAGTACACCTTTTTTAATCAATTTTTTTATCCAGATTGATTTCTTATCCTGTGTATGTACATAGTAATGCAAATTTTTTATATGTTAATGTAATAGGGATAGAATCTAGGGGTACTCTAATAATGGGCTACATCTCCAACCCATTTATATTTATATTTTGAGAGAGCTTCTCACAAAGATATTGAGGATGGCATTTAAATTATTACCTCCCTGCCTCAGAATTACAATAGTAATTCTAGATTATATGCATGCTCTTTATATATATATATATATATATATATATATATATATATATATATTCATGAATTTGTTCTTATTTATAGGATAAAGACCATAATATTTTAAAAGTACCTTTCAAACATTTTACAATCTTTTTAGTTTTATGTGTTACTTGTTATTTTGTGATCAAAATCAAAAAACAATACTTGCTTTCTCACCATATCACACATACTGATCAGCAAAATTAATTCAAATTGTCACATAATATATCTATAGAATTCTTACATATCAAGAATCAATAAATATATTTCCATATAAACAAGTGCTCATTTCTGTCTTCTCCTATCACTAATATCATTCTCATTTCTGTTCAGAAGGCTTTTTTTTTTGCATGTTTTTTTTTTTTGTTTGTTTGTTTTTTTGCTTTTAGTTGTCTTATATCAGTAGAGTTCTCCCATATTTTTCTTTGTGGTTGTTACATATTTAAGTTAACATAATAAACTGAAGATTTATCCTGAATATAGAGTTCACAAAAATTTGAAAAATATTCTGTAGTTTCTGTATTCCAGATTGCTCCATCCTCTAATTTCAAGGGTTATTTGGTTTGCTTCCTCATAGTAGCTCTGTTGATTAATGCTGTAATAAACTTTTGTGTTCAAACATCTTAATTTGCTATATATGCAAGACCATATTACACTCAGAATTCGCTCTGTCCTTCTGTCTTAATTGATGTCACTATTACCAATTAAATTTTACAGTTTTTAATGTTTTTAAATCATGAAACAACCTTCTCCCAATCTTATTTTGGCTTTGAATATTTTTGATATCTCCATAAAAATTTGAGATACCATAAAATTTCTAGAAAAAGTTTTTTTCTGTCTTGGCAAAACATATCATTGGGAGTTTGATAAATATTTACTTGTAGTCTCCAGATAACTTTGAGAAGCACAAAAGTCTTTTTAATCTTTCATTTCTGGAAAAAGACATGTACAAGTTTGTTCAATCAATTGCCACATATGTGTTGATATTTGAATATCCTTTCCACTTTTGATTTCTAACATTATTCTCTAATAATCAGAAAATAATTTTAATATTTTTATACATATTAACTTTTGGATTATTATTTTCCTGTTGGCTGATCCACTTTGATATTCCATTTCTATTGAAAACATTATAAAAGTCAAATTAATTTAAAATATTTTCAAAGTCTTCTCTATTTTATTATTATCATTTTGTTTGACTTTTCCTTTATAGCAAGTGCATATTGGTGTCTCCTAGTGTTCAAGTGTTGATTTTGATTTCTTTATTTACTTCTGTCAGTCTTAACTTTTTATGTCTTAAATATATGGTGTGAGTTAAACCTATATCTATTCTTTTTGTAGTATTCTAGGCAAAGCTTTTTTTATCTTCATATAATATTATACTTTGCCTATTTTCAAAGATTTTTTTAAATTTAAAATATATTTTATCTCAGATAACTTCTTGCTTTAAACTCTTTTCTCCATAATAATTTGGTCATCCCAGCTTTCTTTTGGCTACATTTTTATGTCACACTCTTCTATTCCTTGCTTTCATTCTACATGTTTCCTTAGATTTAGAGTTCCCTGTAAATTGCATTATTTGTATTTTAGATTTATTATTTTTCTTTTAAAACTTTTATTCTTTTTAGATTTACATGGCAGTAGTATGTATTTTGACCAATGTACATACATGGAATAAAACTTCCCATATTTGTGAGTGTATGCAATGTGGATTTACACTGCTTGTGTATTCATATATGAACACAGGAAATTTATATCTGATTCATTCTATTATTATGCTTATATCCATCTCCACTTCCTTCCCTTAATTTCACTTTATCTAATTCAATAAAATTTTATTCTGTGTTCCCCCAACTTATTGTGTGTTAGCCTTCACATATCAGAGAGAACATTCAGACTTATGCAGTGATATTTTAGTACCTGTACATTTAACATTCATCAGGCACTTCTAAACATGTAGACAGACTAGATGTTTCATTTAAAAACTAATTTGTCCACTACGTATATGACAGTTTTGAAGAAACTGAACACATGTAACAACACTTCTAATTTGAAAATGGCTTTATAATATGAGCATTCTGGTTCTTCACCAACTCAGTGTGCTATAATGATCCAATTTTAAAAAAGAAAATTCTTCCTAGGAATTTTAGCTCAAAACATACAAAATTTATTTACTAATTCTACTTTTGTCATACAGTGGCAACCTCATTGACATCTAGAAAAACAAGGTGTAGATTTCAACTTGTTTGTCCTTTATATACACTATACACAGAGCAAAGTAAATCAAAGCACACAAACATTAGATCAATGGTTACTTTTGCCTCATTGATAGCACACTGGTGTGGTGCTCTAGAGAACAAGCATACAATGTTTATTACACAACAAGTGTTTTGATTATTGTCTTCCCCAAAACATTCCCTGGAAATGTTCAAAAAATGTAATTTACAAAATGTGTTATATTTTACTGCTTCTACTTTGAACATTACAATATCTAAAAAGTCATTATGTCTAAAAATACACTTAGCATTGTCAACTATATATACAGGAATGAGGAGTAAAATGCACACACCAAGCAATAGTTATAATAAAAAAATTGTAATTTACACATAACCAGTCTGACCCAGGACCCTCCCTTCTCAAGGTCAAAGTCTTCTCCATGTCCTCTAACCCCCTGAATAAAAGTGGACAATGCCATTCCTGGAGGTAGTCTAACAACTCCATTTTACTGTCACTTTCAGAAGACATTTCTGACTTTTTAAAACTAATGGGTATGTAACATTATATTATAACTGTAACCTATATCAGCAACCTGTTTAAAATTTAGAATGTACAGATATAGAAAAAGTTTTAAATGGTTCGTGGGGCAAGTTGAGAGCAGCTGTTTCATAATATATACACACGTCTTCTACAAATGCACAGTAAATTTTCCTAAAGGATGTTGGGCATTTGACAATTGGTCAAATAGTTTGTTTCCCTGCAGGGTCTCTCTTTGATAAGACATACACAAACTGTCCAAAAGTGCTCACTGTTCCACTCATCATGTTCCACAGCCTTATTAACCTTCTGGGATGAAGAGACATTTGTTTGCCTTCTCAGGACAAGATGTCATCTAATGTAGTTTGCACAGATTGGACACTGAAGGCCCTAGTCTGTGCTGATTGGCCAAACTTTCTGTCATCCATTAACCCTCCTGCTGGAATTGGCACTTTTGTTTGGCCACCATTCTTGAAATACCTTCCACTGGTGCTATTTACTCAATGCAACTTTGAACATGATTGGGCCAGGAGACTTGACAGTCAAGGATTCCTGGGTCTTGGCAAGGAAATATCAGGCCACCATCAGGTCATGCAGGGAGGTTTCCCAGTCTTTAATAGCCTAGGTCAACCAGTGTGCAGTGACAGTGTAGTTCTGCAGGGCAGAGGCTGCACCATTTTCCTGGGTTCCCCATCTTACCCAGCAGCCTGGGACTGGAGGACCACAGAAGGTTTTAAGAGTAGGTTGTGTTCCATATCTTGCTACTATTAGAACTGACTTGGCAGTTCCTTCTTTTAAATTTAATTATGCTAGTTAAATTGTTTTGATTTACATTAAATTAATGCATTAATAAGCTAATATAATTTTAACAGTGAATAACTCATTACTTTTGCCTTGTAAGTCATATTCTATATTTCTTATATATTTCTTAATAATTTGCTTAATGATTTAACGTGTGGTTTACTGCATTTCATAGTGGCATTGTTTGATTCCTCTCAACCTTCCCTTTATATATTTTTATTCCCACTTCCCTTTTTATATGTTCTATAGGTTTTTCATTTTTCACAGGATCTAAGTTGTTAAAACTGGCTTTGAACTTATGACATCCTTGCTCAGCCTCCCCCATGTTGCTAGGACTACAGATTTGTACACCATGCCTGCCTTTTTCATACACATTCCCTTAAGGAATTCTTCACATACAAAATTTCTGCTTATTTATATTAGCAATTTTTCTCTGAATTTAGCTCACTAAACTTCCTTTAAATTGTTATTTAGTGTTCTTTGGGCAATTCATAACTCTTACTAGTCTAATGTTCAATTTGTAATGTTTTGGTTTATTACATTGATTAATACCTCATTTCCTTTACCTTTATGTGTGGTACTATTTTTAATTGGTTTTGTACATTTTATAAACAATCAACAGGAGATTATAGATTCATTTGTGAAAACAATGTGAAAATTTTGAAATCAATGAAAAAATAATCAAGTACAGTTTCAAGGTACATGCTTGAAATCCCAGAATATTGGGAGGACATTTGAAAAAATTTCAAGTTTGAGGCAGGTCACAGAAACTTAGAAACAACATGTCTCAAACAATTTTTAAATGGCTTGTATGGAAGTTCTGTTGTATAGCACCCTTTGGCTTAATCCCAAGCACCACATAACCAAAAATAAATAAAAGTAAAATGACCTCATGATCCAGAAATGCCAGTACAAAATATGTGTCTAACAGAAATTAAATAATTATGTTGAAAAAATATCTCCACTATTGCATTCAGTGTAAGCATGATTCTCAGTATTCAACTTACAGAATAAATCCATGTGTCCATCAATGATTGAATGACTAAAAACATGGTATTTACATAACATTACTATTTTTCTATAAAATAAAATACATTGTCATTTAAAGTGATATGGGATTAATATGCAACATTCTACTTTATATGAAATGCAGCAGACACAAAGTCAGTTGCAGGAGCATCTGATTCACATGTGAAAATTAGAAATTCAGAGAGTATTATTGTGGTTACCAGGTACTGTGTTTCATAGAGTGTGGGCATACTGTTACTCGAGGTCTACAAATTTTTATTTCAATGGACAAAACATGATCAAGAGTTTTGCTGTACCACATGGTGACTGTTATGTAATATGTTCTTGGTAAATACCACTAGAAAAAATACAATATTTGTAAGCACAAAACTGATAATTATACAAAATGACATTTGTGCTACTAATATTACATTTGTCATATCACCTTGTATAAATACATTAAAATACAATGAAACAATAAGTAAATACACAAAGTTGAATTTGTCAATTAAACAAATCAGCAAATAGAACAATATTAAAAATGCAATTTATTATTATTGATTTCCATGTGTTGGCTTCAACTAAGTAATATTGACATAGTCTGTGCAGGAGTTTTATTGTCTCTCAAATTTGTTTTCATGTTGAATCTTCTAGACACATATATTTTTTCTCTCTAAAATTTTGTCCATATTTCTTCTTAAGATTCCCTACCATTTAAAACTTGTTGAATATCCATTGTATTAGTTAGTTCCAGATCTCCATGTCTTGGGAGACAAAAAAACAGTTTTCACAAAATCTTCAAAGAAGCTAGAAATGTTCTTGAATGTTTCATATTTTACTTATTCTACTGAGAGTGAAGGCAGCTTGTAGATTTTTTTTCCCTAATTGGACATTGCTAAATAAGAAAGCAGGAAAGAATTTGGTTGATAAAAGTAAGATACATCCCTTCCCTTGTACTACGTTGCTCTCTGTAGAAATATAGTCATCTTGGATATTGTGCTCTCTACAACAATTTGTGCAATTTTTACAATATATATGTGACTATACATTTTTATGTAACATGTTTCTGAAGTAATGATGGCCTTGGTTTACTAGTCTGCTACACTGCTGATGTCCTGACATTGCTAACTCTGCTATAATTTCCTGTTATATATACTAAATATATTCATTCCAGTCTACTAAGTAATTTTTTCAAATCTTTCATTTATTTCAGCAATGACATCTCATAATACTGAAGAAGTTTCACGAGACCAGGACACAAGACATATATTTCAAAAAGTGATTAATGGAAACTATAGAAATTTTGACTTTGACTATTTACAACACAAGACACTATGGAGAACTTTAAATGAGAGTGAATATCAGAAATTATATTATCAAAAACCATGCCCCATTCACCAGCACAGAACTCATACAAGAGAGAAGCCATTCAAATGTACAACATGCAACAAAGCTTTTAATAACAAATCATACCTTATTTGCCATCAGAGAATTCATACAAGAGAGAAGCCTTTCAAATGTACAACATGCAACAAAGCTTTTAATGACAAATCATACCTTATTTGCCATCAGAGAATTCATACTGGAGAGAAGCCCTACCAATGCAAAGAATGTGGCAAAGCTTTCTATCAAAGATCAATGCTCACTCGATACCAGAGAATTCATACTGGAGAGAAGCCCTACAAAGGTAAAGAATGTGGCAAAGCTTTTAATGCAAAATCTGACTTTATTTGCCATCAAAGAATTCATACAGGAGAGAAGCCTTACAAATGTACAGCATGCAACAAAGCCTTTAATAAAAAATCAGAGCTTATTCACCACCAGAGAACTCATATTGGAGAGAAATCCTACAAATGTAAAGAATGTGGCAAAGCTTTCTTTTGAAGATCATACCTTACTAAACACCAGAGAACACATACAGGAGAAAAACCCTTCAAATGTACAACATGCAACAAAGTTGTTGTTTTTTTTTTTTTTTTTGGTGCTGGGGATCAAACCCAGGGCCTTGTGCTTACAAGGCAAGCACTCTACCAACTGAGCTATATCCCCAGCCCCACAACAGTTTTTAATGACAAATCGCACCTTACTTGCCATCAGAGGATTCATACTGGAGAGAAGCCCTACCAATGTAAAGAATGTGGCAAAGCTTTCTATCGAAGATCATACCTTACTAAACACCAGAGAACTCATACAGGAGAGAAACCCTTCAAATGTACAACATGCAACAAAACTTTTAATGACAAATTGCACCTTATTTGCCATCAGAAAATTCATACTGGAGAGAAGTCCTACCAATGTAAACAATGTGGCAGAGCTTTTAATGCAAACTCTGACTTTATTTGCCATCAAAGAATTCATACAGGAGAGAAGCCCTTCAAATGTACAACATGCAACAAAGCTTTTAATGACAAATTGTACCTTATTTGACATCAGACAGTTCATACTGGAGAGAAACCCTACCAATGTAAAGAATGTGGCAAAGCTTTCTATCGAAGAATATTCCTTACTAAACACCAGATAATTCATACTGGAGAGAAGCCCTACAAATGTAAAGAATGTGGCAAAGCTTTCTATCGAAGATCAATGCTCACTCGACAGCAGAGAATTTATACTGGAGAGAAGCCCTACCAATGAAAAGAATGTGGCAAATTTTTTAATGCAAAATCTGACTTTATTTGCCATCAAAGAATTCATACAGGAGTGAAGCTTTACAAATGTACAGCACACAACAAAGCCTTTAATAAAAAATCAGAGCTTATTCACCACCAGAGAGCTCATATTGGAGAGAAACCCTACAAATGTAAAGAATGCGGCAAAGCTTTCTATTGAAGATCATATCTTACTAAACAGAAGAAAACTCATATAGGAGAGAAGTCCTTCAAATGTTCCACTTGCACCAAAGCTTTTAATGACAAATTTCATCTTATTTGCTATCAGAGAATTCATACTGGGGAGACACCCTGCCAATGTAAAGAAAATGACAAAGCTTTTAATGCAAAATTACAACTTATATGCCATCAAAGAATTCATACAGGAGAGGAGCCTTACAAATGTACAGAATGCAACAAAGCCTTCAACAAAAAAATCAAATCTTATTCACCATGAGACAATTCATGTTGGAGAGAAGCCCTAACAATGTAAAGAATGTGGCAAAGCTTTTAATTTAAAATAAACCTTTTTTGACATCAGGGAATTCATACTAGAGAGAAGCTTTAGGAATGTTCACATTGTGGCAAAACTTTTAATAAAAAGTATGACTAAATCACCACCAGGAAAATCATACCAGAGAGAAGTCCTACAAATGCAAAGAATATGACAAAGCATTTATTGAAGAAGTATACATTTCTCACTTGCAGAAAAATCATACTGAAGAGAAATCCTACAAGTGAAAAGAATGTGACAAAATTTTATTTGTCAAAAATTTTTACGTGTTTCCAATTAGTTATATGTGACAGTAGAATGCATTCAGACAAATTGTACACTAATGGAGTACAAATTCTCCTTCCACAGGCTGCAAGTGTTGCAGACACAAAAGCCATTTAATCACACATGAATTCATGGTAATGATGTCCAGATCATTTTACTGTCATTCCGATCTTTACCCTAATTCCTTTCCCATCACTACCTGCTGCACAATCCAAAGACTCTTCATTCCACCTAACACCCATTTTGGGTTAGCATTTGCCTGACAGAAAATAACATTTGGTCTTTAGTTTTTTGAGTTTGACTCGTTTCACTTACTGTGGTATTCTCTAGATCCAGGCATTTACTAGAAAATGCCATAATTTCCTTTTATTTAAACCTAAATAACATTCCATTGTTTGCATATACTTCATTTTCCTTATCCATGCACACAGGCTGAAGGGCATCTAGATTGGTTCCCTGTTCTGAACTGAGCTGCAATAAACAATGATATGGCTGAGTCACTGTAGTATGCTGGTTTTAAATCCTTCGTGTTTAAACCAAGGTCAAATGGTGGATTCATTCTGAATTTTCTGAGAAATCACAATAAAATTTCCAGAATGGTTAAATCAATTTGTAGACCAAGCAGCAATGTATGAGTGTACCTTTTCCCATACATCCTCACCAAAACATATATCTTATGTTTTATTTTTTAAAAATTTGTATTGTTACAGGAGTGGGATAAAATCTTCAATTAGGTTTGAGCTGCATTGCACTAATTACTAGAGATAATGAGCAATTTTTCATATTAGTTGATCATTTGTAGTTTTTCTTCTGTGAAGTGTTTTTTCAGTTCATTACCCCATTTATTTATTCTTTTATATTTCATGGTTTTTTTTTGGTTCTTTATATATCCCATAGATTATTGATTTATCTAAGGTGTATATGGTAAAGATTTTCTTCCATTCTTAGTCACTCTCTTCATGTTACAGATTGTTTCCTTTGCCGAGAAGGTTTTTATTTTGAGTCCATCCTATTTTTGGTTTCTTGATTATACTTCTTGTGCTTTTGGAGACTTGTAAGGAGGTCAGTTTTTAAGCTGACTAGGTGGAGGTTTGGTCCAATTTTTTCTTCTATTATTTGCAAGGTCTCTGTTATAGTGCCCACATCTTTACTCACCTTTGAGCTAATTTTTCCACAGCATTAGAGATAGAGTTTTGAATTCGTTTTGCTACTCATGAATTTCCATTTTTTCCAGCACCATTTGTTTAATAGGCTATATTTTTTTCAATGCATGCTTTTGGTTTCTTTAGTATGAGAAAACCCTATTTATTTGGGTTTGTCTCTGTGTCTTCTGTACCATGGTACTACATGTTTATTTTGGTGCCAATGCCATGCCATTTTTGTTACCATCAATCTCTAGGTCTGCATTGTGATGCAGACCTGCTTTACTCTTCTTGGTATGTATCACTTTAGCTATTCTGTGTCTCTTGTTTTGCAAATAAATTTCATGATTGCTTGTTCTAGTTCTGTGAAGTATGTCATTGATATTTTTGTAGGAATCACATTAAATCTGTAACAGTCGTGGTAGTATGATAACTTTGACAATATTAATTCTGCCTACTCAAAATCATGGGAGATCTTTTCATCTTGTAAGAATTTTCTCCATTTTCTTATTTAGGATTCTGTAGTTTCCATTGTAGAGTTCTGTCCCCTCTTTCATTAGCTTGATTCCCAATATTTTTTAACAGTTATTGTGAATGGACTAGTTATCAAGGACTATGTTAAAAAAAAACTGGTGAGAGAAGGCATTCATGATCTCTTGAAGTATTTATGGGGAAGGTTTCATTTTTTCTCTATTTAGAATGATGTTATCCTTTGGCTTAGCATAGAAGACTTTCACGATATTGAACTATTTTCCTACTATCCTTTGTTCTCCTAGTGTTTTAAACATGAACGAATCTACATTTTTTAAAAAGCATTTTATCCATCTACATCAAAATGACCATATGATTCTCATCTTTAAGTCTATTGATGTGATAAATTATGTTTTTCGATTTCCATATGTTGAACTCACCTTGCATCTCTGAGAGAAACCCCATTGGATTGTGCTGCACCATCTTGTTAATGTGTATTTGTATGTGATTTGACAGAAGTTTTTTAAAAAAATGGGGTCTGTTTCATCAGGGATATTGATCTAAAGTTTTCAATCCTTCATGTGTCTTTGTCTTTTTTTTTTTTGGTATCAACATGACATTCATAGAGTGAGTTAGGAAGAGTTCTCTTTTCTACTTAATGGTATTATTTGAGGTGTATTTGTATTAATTCTTCTGTGAAGACATTGTAGAACCCAACTGAAAATCCATCTCTGGTATGTGGCTTGTCTTGGTTGGTAGACTTTTGATTGCTCCTTCAATTTTATTGTTTTTATTAGACTGTTCACATTGTGCATGTCCTATTGATTGAGTTTAGGTAGTTTATTAGTCTCTAGAAATTTTTGAAAGTCTTAAAGATTTACTATTTTATTGAAGTATACATTTTCAAAATTATTTTATTTTATTTTTTACTTTATTAGTGGCCATCATCATATTCCACTTACATCATTTATTTTAGTAATTTGTATTTTCTCTCTCTTTCACTTCAATGTGTAGCTAAGGGTTTAACAATTTTCTCAAAGAAACAACTTTTAATTTTCTTCAACCTTTTCAAATGATTCTTTAGTTTTTTTAATTCATTTTTTTGTAAACAAATGGGATACATCTTGTTTCTCTGTTTGTACATGAAGTAGTGGCATACCATTTGTGTAATCATACATTTACATAGAGTAATAGCTTTTGATCCATTCTGTTATTTTTTTCTTCTCCAACCTCTCCCACCCCTCTTATCCCTCTATACAGTACCTCCTTCCTCCATTCTTGCCCCCCTTCCACCACCTTATATGTGTCATCTTCCGCTGATCAGCAAGATCCCTTGTGCTTTGGTTTTCTCAGATTGGCTTATCTCACTTAGCATGATATTCTCCAATTTCATCCATTTGCCTGCAAATGCCATAATTTTATTATTCTTTAAAACTGAGTAATATTCCATTGTGTGTTTGTGTGTATATATATATATATATATATATATATATATATATATATATATCACAGTTTCTTTATCCATTCATCAATTGAAGAACATCTAGGTTGGTTCCACAATCTGGCTATTGTGAATTGAGCAGCTATGAACATTGATGTGACTGTATCTCTGTAGTATGTTGATTTTAAGTCCTTTGGGTATAGGCCAAGGAGTGGGATAGTTGGGTCAAATGGTGGTTCCATTCCAAGTTTTCTAAGGAATCTCCATACTACTTTCCAGAGTGGCTGCACTAATTTGAAGCCCCACCAGCAATGTATGAGTGTACCTTTTTCACCACATCCTTGCCAAAACCTATTGTTGCCAGTAATCTTGGCAATAGCCATTCTAATTGGGTTGAGATGGAATCTTAGGGTAGTTTTTATTTGCATTTCTCTTATTACTAAATATGTTGAACATTTTTTCATATATTTGTTAATTCCTTGTAGATCTTCTGTGAAGTGTCTGTTCATATCCTTAGCCCATTTTTTAATTGGGTTATTTGTATTCTTGGTGTAGTTTTTTGAGTTCTTTATATATTCTAGAAATTAACACTCTATCTAAAGTATGAGTGGCAAAGATTTTCTCCCACTCTGTAGGTTCTCTCTTCACATTGCTGAGTTTCCTTTGCTGAGAGAAAACTTTTTAGTTTGAATCTATCCCAGTTATTGGTTCTTACTTTTATTTCTTGTGCTGTTGGAGTCCCGTTAAGGAAGTCTGATCCTAGGCTGATATGCTGAAGATTTGGACCTACTTTTTCATCTATAAGATGCAGGGGTCTCTGGTCTGCTTTCAAGGTCCTTTATCCATTGTGAGCTGATTTTTGTACAGAATGAGAGATAGGGGTTTAGTTTCCCTCTGCTGTATGTGGATTTCCAGTTTCCCAGCACCATTGTTGAAGAGGCTATCTTTTCTCCATTGCATATTATTGGCACCTTTGTCTAGTATGAGAAAATTGTATTTATTTGGGTTTGTGTCTGTGTCCTCTTCTATACCATTTTTCTACCTGTCTATTTTCATGCCAATACCATGTCATTTTTGTTATTATTGATTTTTAGTATAGTTGAAGTTCTGGTATTGCGATACCCCTGCTTCACTTTTCCTGCTAAGGATTGCTTCAGCTATTCTGGGTTTCTTATTATTCCAGGTGAATTTCATGATTATTCGCTCTATTTCTGTAAGGTACATCATTGGGATTTTAATTGGTATTGCATTGAATCTGTATAGCACTTTTGGTAGTATGGCCAGTTTGACAATATTAATTCTGCCTATCCAAGATCATGGGAGATCTTTATATCTTCTAAGGTGTTCTTTAATGTCTTTCTTTAGTGTTATGTAGTTCCCATTGTAGAGGTCTTTCACCTCTTTTGTGAGATTGATTCTCAAATATTTTACTTTTTTTCAGGCTACTGTGAATGGGGTAGATTTCCTAACTTCTCTTTCTGAAGATTCATGACTTATGTATAAAAATCCATTGGATTTATGAGCATTGATCTTATAACCTGCTACTTTACTGAATTCACTTATGAGTTCTGAAAGTTTTCTGGTGGAATTTCTGGGTTCCTCTAAATATATAATCATATCATCAGCAAATATGGATAGTTTGAGTTCTTTTTTTTCTAATTTTATCCCTTTAATTTCCTTGGTCTGTCTATTTGCTCTGGCTAGAGTTTTGAGGACAATGTTAAATAGAAGTGGTAAAAGAGGGCATCCCTGTCTTGTTCCAGTTTTTAGGGAGAATGCTTTCAGTTTTTCACCATTTAGAATGATATTGGCCATGGACTTAGCATAGATGAACTTTAGAATGTTAGGAAATGGTTCCCACTCTCCCTATTTTTTTCTTGTGTTTTGAGCATGAAGGGATGCCATATTTTATCAAATGTTTTTTTCTGCATCTATTAAAATGATCATGTGATTCTTGACTTTAAGTCTGTTAATATGGTGAACTACATTTATTGATTTCCTGATGTTGAACCAAACTTGCATCCCTGGGATAAATCCCACTTGATGGTGTTGCACTATCTTTTTAATATATTTTTGTGTGCAATTTGCTAAGATTTTGTTGAGAATTTTTTTAACAATATTCTTTATGGATATTGGTCGGAAATTTTCTTTTCTTGATGTGTCTCTGTCCGGTTTAAGTATCAGGGTGATATTGGCTTCATAGAATGATTTTGGGAGGGTTCCCTCCACTTCTATTTCATGAAATATGTTGAGAAGTATTGGGATGAGCTCTTCTTTAAATTTTTTGTAAAACTCGGCTGAGAACCCATCTGGTCCCAGACTTTTGTTTGTCGGTAGGCTTTTGATGACTTCTTCTATTTCATTACTTGAAATTGATACACTTATTCATGTATGACCTCCTTGTTCGATTTTGGTAATTAATATGTCTCTAGAAACCTGTTGATATCTTTGAGATTATCTGTTTTGTTGTAGTGTAGATTTTCAAAAAAGCTTCTAATTATGTTTTGTATTGTAATTGTGTCTGTTGTGATATTTCCTTGTTCATTCCGAATTTTAGTAATTTGAGTTTTCTCTCTCCTCTTTGTTAGCATGGCTAAGTGTTTATCAATTTTGGAGAAAATATTTACATTTGCTGTATCTTGGTGTTGGATGAAAACATTAAACAGGTTTAAGGTATTTTATTTGCCTATTCTGAATGATTTTTACTTGAATTCCAATTTACTGATACAGAAACATAAACCCTAATATTGTAATGGATATTATATTCAGGATATATCTTTTCCATTCTTATAACTTCAGGCTGTGGACATCCTTTTTCAAGGTAAGACTCTTGTAAACACCATACTGTTTACTCTTACTTTTTAAACCAAGTCTACTCTTGTTAATCTTTTGATTGACTAATTAAAACCATTTACATTCCATGTTGTAGCAGAGACTTTTTTTTTTTCCTGCCAATTGTTTTATTTATAATGTTGAATTCTGAATTGGTTCTCTTTTCCTTAACTCTTTTCTAGTGTAATTAATCTGCATGCCGGTTTTCATTTTATAGTAACTTCATAAAATGTTTCATTGTGTACTTTTTAAAACATGCTTTGCAAATATTAATTTGTGGGGTCTCTCCATTCAGCTGGGAACCACCAAACAGCTTTGGAAAAAGAGTTGATGAAAGACCTCCAGAGACTAGTTTCAGAGAACTCAATCTACTGTATTGTTACATAGTCAGGCTTATATTGTCAAGCAAACACTTGGAAGAATATGTGTGAGAGTAACAAAAATGCTCAAAAATCAGGGTCACAGATAAACCTTTGAAACATAAACAATATATCTAATTGCTCTCAATGGAGATTCAAGTCTTGTTGTTTAACTAGTAAGGTTGCATGTGAGAGTTTATTTAAGTCATTTTGGATAGTAAAGGTTTTTGCTGTGGAAGTGGATAGATTGTTTACAGTCTATGTAGTTTGAATGTTTTGAGTGAGCAAGATGGTGGCAGTGGATGTGGTGGCTAGGGCAGTTACCAGGGCAATCATCCCTGTGATAATGAGGCCAATGGCATACCTGGTGCAGTGCAGAATTTTATTCAGAATATTCTTTACCTTTATGTCCCTTGGACTCTTCCATTCTTGTGACATGTTCAGCAGAAGCCAGAAGGCAGGAGATATTCTAAGAATAAACACATATTTAGCATTCATAGCAGGATTTAAGCAATTAGAAAGCCAGCATGGAGAGTTTTGTGTACATGGGATTTGTTCAAAGGTTATATTTGCACTTCCCATGATATTAATTATCAGCTTAATGATGGATGGTGTAACACAAGTTTGAATCTAATGGGTATGAGTGTAATTAGAAAAAAAGTTTAATAGGAAAAGTAGTTCCTGTATTACTAATATTCATATAACTGGCTGATACCCCTTTTATGGGTCTCATAGCAAGTAATATGGGTGTAAGATCCATTGTGCAAAATTCATTCCCTGCATAATGGTTAGTTATAAATTGTTCACAGTAGCAGGATGCACAATATCCCTGTTGAGTTTTGGGTGTATCTGTTAAATTCCAGGGGACTGCACTCGGCCCGGCACACAAATTTTGATATAATCCAGAAATATTTCTATCAGCTAAGAGTTATGGCATTGAAGTAGTGCATTGATTCCAAGGTGTGGAGTTATTATCTCAGGAGGGTAATCCAAAAAGAGTGTTTGGACAGCTAGACAATGAAGGCCTTTAGCAAATACAACTGGGGTGTTATGATCTTTAATCTTTTTAGCTCTGTTCCTTAGATCTAATAAGGCTAAGCCAACATAGGGGAAGGGGTAGTTATATTTATCTACAATTCTCCCTTCAGCAAGGGAGAAGAAAAGAGGTTGGTTTGGATTATAGGTGTCATTCATAATATCCAAGAAACAAATAGATCTATTAGGCAATGATATGCTAGCATTCTATTTTATGATAGTTAATGTCATATTTAGTTCGGGGTCAATAATATTTGAGTCAGTTGATAAGAATCTCAGCAATGCTCCTTCCCAATTTGCTACTACCGAATGTGATGTTCTGGTGACCAAGACCCAATTTACTCAACAATTACCTTCTCTACTTGCTTTTACAGCTGCATATAGCAACTCTACTATTATTATTCTTGGAATAAGACCCCCACTGGGTGAGGGGCCATTATGGTACCTTGCTAAAATATGCCTTTAAGATTACCCCAAGTTACTTTATATGAGACTTCTCTGTTCTGTTGAGTCCTGTACCTCAGGGTCTCTCTTTCTATGACAGTTCTTTTATCTTCTTTATTGGTGGTTTGAGGTGTCCAGGGTTTGAAATTTTTAGTAGGTACACAGATAGATTGAGGTTCATCCTCTGGAATGACACAAGCAAGTCCTTGACCCATTGTTAGAGGGGTCCTGCATGTTTCCAAATGTTGGACGGGGGTTCCTTCCATAAAATCAAAGGCAAATAATAGGGCCTTATGAGGGGAGCCCAATATTTAGGGGTTACTGTTTCTTTTGAAAATTTTGATGTGGTGAGAAATTTTAAAACAAATAAAGCATAATGTGTTGCATCATGTGTGGACCTAGTATAGCTTTACCCAGTCTGTTTTTGAAGCATTAAGTTATTTATGAAGGTACTCAACTATGCTCTGAGATTGTGGGTATAAGGTAATCCAGTCACATGATTTATTATCAAAATGAGCAAAATTATTTAAAGGTGTTGTTCATATAGACTGGATCATTATCAATTTTATTGGAAATTGTAACTCCCATGATCCCAAAACAACAAAGAAAATGAGAGATAAACATTTTGGTGGTTTCTCCAGAGGAAGGCATAGCCACAACAAATCCTAAATAGGAATCAAAGATTACATGTATATATTTAAACATGCCAAAAGAAAAATAATGGTTGACATTTGCCAAAGAACATTGGGTTTCAGCCCAGGAAGTTTTTACTCCTGAGGACTGTAGGGGTCCAATGGGAAGAAATGAAACACACTTTTTACAATCCCTAGCTAATTGATTACAAGCTTCCTTAAAAAGGACTGGAAACAGCCTATGGAGACTTTAGGTGGATTGGTGAAAATGTGTATGTAACTGGTGGGCTTTGTCAGTTATTGTCATGGTCTTTATGGACCAAGGAAGTTGATCCACTGTTTAAATGAGATCCAATAATGGTCCCTGTAAATTGGAATGTGCCCTGATGGATATGTTGGATAAAAGAGGGCATCTTATTTCTTCTAGCATAGTGTGGATGCTAGCAATTAAAACATCTAGTGGTTTGGTTAGATCTAGGTTGGCAATAAATATAAGCAAGCTGGAGAATTAACTGGGAACAATATTGGCTATCTGAAAACAGGCTAATGGGTTGTAGAAAACTAGAAGTTCTAGATATTGGAGTAACCACAATAACTTGTTCTTCTGAAATATCTGTTAATTGGAGATTACTTCCAAACTTACAATGCCAATGTTTCCATTGGAGGTGGTGTCAGTGAAAACTAACATAGCTTCAGTAATGAACTGAGTAGACAGGGTTTATTTACTGTAAGGTTAATTGGTTCAGAGTCTGGAGGAGTTTATTTCGGTCAAATAATTATCTGCTATGCCTGGGTATCCTTCTTAACATATATAGTATAGAGGGACTATTTTGTAGTAGAAAGCTTAATTACTCTTTTGAGATCAGGAGTACCAATCTATAAGACTCTAACCCATAAATGCCTACACTCTGCATTCTTGGATTTTGTACTAATGTGGCTAGGGCATTGAGTGGGCTGCACATCTTAGGCATAGTGTTGGAGGGCAAATTCACACATTCTAATATATGTCCTTTGGGTTGTCAAAATACCCCTGTAGGAAGGCCTGGGATTGCCAAAGTGATGGCTTACAGATTCTTATTTGGGTCAAACCTGAATAATTATAATGTCCCTAATGCCTCATTAACCAACCAAATTGCTTGTATTGCCTCAGGAGTTTACATTCTCAAAGAATTTGGTTGTGGGTCACCTTTAAGGTAATTGAATAAAGGAGTAAGTTAGGCTGTAATAATCTTAAGCCAGGGCCTTATCCAGTTAGTATATCCTAATTGTACCTGAAAATCATTTAAAATTATTTAATCTGGAATGTGAATAATGGGCCCACTAGGGCATATGGTGTTATGGAACACCAATGTGCCCAAAAGACTGTAAGATGGGATCTTTTGTACCTTTCCAAGGATTATACAAAGTCTAATAGACTAAGATGTTCTGTAGGATTATGAAGACTTGTTCTATATCATGTTCCTTAGTATCAGCTAGTAGAACATTATCCATGTAATATACTACTGTTAAATGTAGCCCAAAAATGGTTTAACAGTCTCTAGTACATACATTTGACTTATGGTCAGACTACTTTTTAATCCCCTGAGAAATGACTGTCCACTGATACCTTTCTGTTGGTACCATGTTATTGGTGATGGACACAATGAAGGCAATTTTTTGTCTATCTGGTGGATGTAGTATAATACTGAAAAACCAGTCTTTAATGTATAAAATTCTAACAAAATGACTCATGGGTAAATTGATAGCCCTTGGTAAACTGGGCTGTGTAGTGGCCATTTTTTTTCATAAAGGCATTAATACCCATGGGTATTAATATCCATGATATCATGGAGAATCCCGAATTTTCCTTTTGTTTTCTTTTCTGTGATGAAAATGGAATTATTATATGGACTGATACAGGGTTCTATATGTCATGCTTTCAATAGTTTCTTTACCAGAGACTTTAAATGTGACTATTGGTCTTTCTTTATAGGCCACTGTTCAAGCCAGATAGGCTGTTCATAATGCCATTGTAATTTAATGGGAGGTAATGAATGAACAGAGACCCTTAGGAATTTTTTTTCACCCCTCATAAGTTTGGATCATATATCTCTGTGTCTATAATTTCTTCATAGAATGCTTTGTGATCAATAGTAAGAACAAATACCATGTGTATAGCTCAAAGAAAGAATTAGACTCTGATCATGGACAGGGTCTAGTCCAAGGCAGCTGGGGACAGTTAAGGTTGTCCATTTTCCTCTCATCTATCTGTAATTGCTGCATGAGTTTAGATAGAGAGGAGTAAACCTTCTTTGGTTTAACTATCCCTATTTAATTTTTTTCTCTTCCTATTGTGCATCAAGATGTTGAGCCTCTGCCTTTGACGTTACAGTAAGCTCTTTCTCTTTCTTCTTGTGTTTCCTCTCTTCATTCCTTTTTTCTGCTGGTATCATGGCTATGACCTGACAAGGATGGGACCCATGGTGGCACAAAAAATGTTGGATGGCTGTCATAATGGGGAAAATTTAGAAGTAGAAACCATCCTTTCTGACCTATTCTTGCCCAGCATTATCTGTGATTCTCTCTCATATCTCTGGATCAAATACATCAACAACTTTAAACCAAGGATTAATGTTCAGTAGTATATCTCAATTTTTTTTGTTTCCTTTTTTTTATGTTAATCCTGTTATACTAAGAAGGGTATGAAGCAGTTGAGTTGCAAGTCCTTCATGAATGTGGTAAATTGCCCATATTTTCCCTAATTCCTAGGGGATCCTACACCCACAACTATCTGCTTCCCTCAAGTCCCTGTTTGTGGCACCAAATGTGGAACCCTTGGTCGAGCCAGGACCCACTGAACAGCTGATGATGGTGTGGTGATGGAGTCAAAGAATAACCTGCAGAGAACAGATTCAGAGTGCTCAATCTACTTTATTGTTATATAGGCAGGCTTATATTGTTAAACAGTTGCTGGGCAGAATATGTCTGAGAGTTGAATGGTCCAATGTGTTTATAACATGTGCAGAGATGAAAAACAATGGGCTAAAAAGTCACTGGAAGGAAAAGAAGAGAAAAAGAACATGCTGAGGATAAAAGGGGAGCTGGGTTGCCATGGTGATGGGGCAAAGTGTGGTTAGTGTTCCAAACAGTGTCTGGATTTAGTGCTGAGACGTGAGAACCTCTCACATAGGCAATGTAAAACTTTTTCCCATTTCATGTTCTCAGTATTAATTCATTTAATTTCTGTTTATCATGGAATGCTTTAATTTTATGTTGAATTCTGTAGAGAACATTTGTGCTGGGTACAGTAATGTTCATTGGCACCTTATTTCTTTTGCAATTTTTTAATGTATTAATCCAAACTCTCTTGTCTTTCAGAGACTGTGTTAAAAAAATCATTGGAATTGAATTGGTTTACCTCAAAATGTAAGCATTCATTTTGTCCTTGCACCATAAAAACCATTTATTCAATAATTAAAGCATTTTTAATATAATGTACAATGCAGTAGATCTATTGTAATTCAGTTGATTTGGAGTCCTATCAACAGTTTCTTTTGTATTTATATCTGATTCCTAAAAATTGGACAATTTTTCAAGTTCTTTCTTTGGAATTTTTGTTTATCCCAGTGGTTTATATTTTGAAGTACTCATCAACCCTAATGTTTCTTCAATTTGGTTTCTTGAATATTCTTTCATGGTATCTTCACATCTTTGCTTTATGGTAAACTTTAGATATATGATTATAGTGTATGTCTTTTATACCTAAAAAAATATATGTTTTCAAATTAGTCTACTATGGGCTGGAGTTGGGAATCCATTGAAGAACTCATCACAATAATATATAAATATATAAATAAAATTAAAGAATACATTTCCAACATATATATATTAAAGTCATCTAATATATTGGTCATGTTATGTACTGCATTTTTTTCTATCAATCGTTTGTAATGATTCTACTTCTGATTTTTAAAAATTTTAATTGCAAATTTTTTTATTTGTAATTATTTGATAAACATGACTGTGGAGTTTATACTCTTGTGGCTATATGTGCAGTTTCACTGGTCATGTGTTCATATATGAATATAGAAAAGTTATGTCTGATTCAATCTACTGTCTTTCCTATTCCCATTCTCCTCACTTTTCTTGTTTCCATTTGTCTAATTCATTCTATTATTCCCTTCTTTTTTTGTGTCAGCATACACATATTAGAGAATATTTGGACTCTGCCTATTTTAGCTTGGCTTATTTTGCTCAGCACTGTAGTATACAATTTTATTGTTTTGAAAAAAAATGACATAATTTCTTTCTTCTTTTTGGTCAAGTTGCTATCCATAATGCATATATACCACATTTTTCTTTATTCATTGATCAAATGAAGGTACCCACTTTGGTTCCATAACTTGGTTGTTCTGAATTGAGCTTCTATAAATATCAATGGGGAAACAACACTGTAGTATGCTAATTTCACTTCTTTTTGGTATGTACTGAGGAATTGAATATCTGAATCAAATTGTGGTTTGATTCCATGTTCTCTGAGGAGTCTTCATACTGTTATCCTTAGTAGTTGCACCAATTTCAAGTCCCACCTGCAATATATGAGTTTATCTTTTTCCCAACATCCACACCAACATTTATTGTTTCTTTTATCCTTGATAGCTGTCATCCTGACTGGAGTGAGAAAAATCTCAGCATTGTTTTAAACTGAATTTATAAAATACAGAGATGTTGAACTTCTTTATTTATTTGAAAATCATTTGTATGTCTTCGGTGAAGTGCCTTTTACTTTCTTTAGTCCACATATTTACTGAGTTATTTATTATTATATTTGATATTATTTTATTTATCCTGAATATTAATACTCTGAGGTTCAGTAGTCAAATATATTCTCCAAATATGTTGACTCTCTCTAAATGTTCTTGATTTTTTCCTTTGCCTTGAAGAGGTTTTTAATTTAAAAACCATCTCATTTATTATTAATTTATGTCTTCTGCTTTCAGAGTTCAGTTGTTGAAGTCAGTTTCTAAGTACACATGATGGAGAGTTTGGTCTACATTTTGTTTGCAGTAATTGCAAGTTCTCTGAAAGACTAAGTCTGTGATCCATTTTCAGTTCATTTTTGTGCAGGGTGAGAGATACATGTAAACTTTTTTCTATTATGTATGAAATTTCCCAGAACATTTTTTTGAAAGAACTATTTTTATACAATATAATTTTATGAGAACTTGGTTCACTCTGAGATAACTCCAATTATGTGAGACTTTATGTGTCTTGTTCTGTCACCACCTGTGGCAACAATTGCATGGGTATTTATTGAAGTTGGACTGGAAATAAACTACTTCTATTCCTGTGCTGTTTCCTTGCTTGTTTGCTTATTCCCTAGCTTATTGAGGGAAAAGAGCTTGCTTGATTTTAGAGAAAGAGAGGCTTTGAGAGAAAGACAGGCTTTGCTTATAGAGAAAGTTTTAGAGAAAGAGAGGCTTCTACACTTATCAGAGATCTATTTCTTCTTAGAGTTGCTTCCCACATCCTGTGAATTAGGTGCTATCTATCTGAGATCTATGACCTAGAGGTGTGTTCTCAGTTCTCCGCTCTATGATCTGCCTTCTGCCGCTGCCTGCTGCTTACTGCTTGCTGCTTCTTCTCTCTGCTAGCTGCTTCTTCTTACTGCTGCTTCTTCTCTCTGGTAACTGTTGCTTCTCTCTGCTAGCTGCTTCTCTCCCTGATTGCTGCTGCCTCCTGCCTTCTGCCTACTGCCTGCTTACATTTTCTGCAGGAGGTGGAGGGTGGGGCCATGCCAGTTGAGATCAGGTGAGGAGCCAGCTGCCCAATCAGGCAAGGTCAAGACGAGCAGGCCTGAGCAGGAGCACTCAAGAACACCTGTGCACGCATTGTGTGCATGGACTTAATTGAATATGGCCAATGACAAAACACCTGGGTGTGCTTATATTAATCAACCTCCTCACTGCCGTTGTGATCAAAACAACTTCCAGCTGGCCACCAGGCACCATCCCTGCGCAGCCCACATGGCACAGCCCCCAACATTGTTCCATTGGTCTTTTTCTGTGTTTTTGTACCCAAACTATGCAATTTTTGTTACTGTAGATCTGCAGTAAATTGTAAAGACTATCTCTAGCTTCACTTTTCTTGATGAGGTATGCTTTGATTATTCTGAACCTCTTATTTTTCTAATAAATTAAATGACAACTTTTTCTATTTCTACATAAAGAACATCATTGGACTTTGAGTATTTTATTAAATCTACATATTGCTTTTGGTAATGTGCATATTATGACAATATTAATTCTCCTTGTTCAAAATCATTGGTATTATGTCCACATTCTTGTGTCTTTTTCAACTTATTTCTTCAGTGCTTTGTAATTTTCACTGTTGTCTTCTTTTGCCTATTTGTTAGATTGATTCTCAATTATTTTAAAATATTTTTTGAGGCTATTGGGAATGGGACAGTTTCTGTAATTGCTGTTTTGGATGGTTAAGCATTGGTGTATAAAATTGCAATGAATTTGAATTTATTAATTTTTAACGTGCTATATTGAATAATATGTTTATGAGTCCTGAACTTTTCTGGTGGAAAACTTCTATGTATGGAAAGTTTGCTGGTGATAGGAATAGATTTAGTTCTTTTTTACCTGTTCATATTTTTAAATTTCTTTATTTTGTCTAATTGCACTGTCCTGGTTTTCTTGGAATATTTGAAGAGAAGTGTTGAAAGAGGGGATGTTGTCTGTCTTTTCCTCTGTCTAAAAAAAAATGATAAAAATTTTTCTCCACATAGAATTAGGTTAGTCTAGGCTTCATCAAATAGAGCTTTTACAATGTTAATACATGTTTCTGCTATTCCTAGATTTTTATTTTCTAGTGTTTTGAGAATGAGTGGATGCAAAATTTTGCCAAATGCTTCTACTTCATCTATTGAGATAGGCATGTGATTCTTGCCTTTAACTCTTGATGTGATGAATTAAAGTTAGTAATTTCATATATTGAACCAGGTTTGCATTCCTGGAATAAACTGTCTTTAATTTTGGTGCACTCTTTCAAATATAGTTTTTTATGTGATTTGCCAGCATTTTATTAATATGTTTTGTATCTATCTTCAAAAGGGATTTTGACTGATTTTTTTATTTCCTTCATTGTGTCTATTTGATTTCAGTATCAGAGTGATACTAGCTTCAAGGAATGAATTTGGAAAGGTATCCTTCTCTTCTCTCATAAAACAATTGAGTAGTTTTGGTATTAAATATATTGGAGGTCTGAAAGAAATTAAATGGGAGTCTGTCCGGGATTGGGCTTTTCTTTTGTGGTAGGTTTTGAAAGTGACTTCAGGTTTATTTCTAAAATTGACATATTTAAATTTTATATATCCTCCTGATTCAGTATGATTAAGTCATATGTCTGTACAAACTTTTTGAGAACTATTTCATTGGAGTATAGACTATAAAATTGTATTTGATTATAATCTATTTCAGTAGTGCTCATGTTGATATTTCACTTTTCACCAAAATATTAATAAATGGAATTTCTTATATTTCTTCATTAGCATTACAATAGCTCTACCACTTTTACTTATTTTTTCAAAGAATGAATTTTGTGTTAGGTCGTTTTTTTAAAATATATATTTTATTTTCATTGAATTTAGCTATAATTTTAATTATTTCCAATCTTCTGCTTTTGTTGTTATTTTGTTTTCCAATGGCTTTGAGATATACATTATCATATTTACTTAGTGACTTTCTCCTCTTGAATGAAAAAGCTCTATGTATTAAACTTACCTCTTAGTACTGCCTACATAGTGTCCATGAAAAGTTTGTAAATGGTGCTATTCTCATATATTCCTAAATATTTTTTTTTTACTTTTTCCCTGATATTTTCTTGTAAGCATCAATCAATCAATAGCATATTATTAAATCTCCAGGTTATACATTAGCTTTTCTCTTAATTTTATTTTTGATTTCCAAATTTCTACCCTTATAAGCAAATAGAATTCAAAATAATCTGTATTTTTTTATTTGCTAAGAATTATTTTATAGGCTGTGTGGTCTATTTCAGAGAAGAATCCATGTGTTGCTAAGAAGCAAGTATATTCAATCTTCGATGAATGAAATATTCCATATATGTTTGTTAGTCAAAATCATTAATTGCATTTCTACATAATTTTTACTTACATTTTGCTTGAAATATCTATACAATGATGAGAGAGGTGTTTTAAACCTACCCAATGCTATTGTGTTGTGATCTATTTGATTATTGAAAGTAATAGTGGTTTTCTTGATATATGTAGATTCTCCATTTTGGGGGCATAAATAGTTATGACTGTTTACTTCTTTTTGATATAAATTTCCTTTAAAAAGCATGAAAAGGCATTCTTTGTACCTTATGGTTAACTTTGACTTGATGTACACTTCATCTGATATAAGGACAGAAACCCCTACTTTATATGTAATACATGCAAGTGATACAATTTTCCCATTGTTTTACGATCAGTCTGTGGAACTCTTTGATTTTTATCTCAAAATACAGAGCAAAGAAAAATATGCTTCTAAAACTAAAAAAAAAATTTTAAGATGACAGAATAGAGAAGATAGCTTTTCTGCCTGCTCTGTTGAGAGAAAACAAGAAATCAGAGAGCCAGTTCTCAGCTAAATGGGTGAACAACAATAACAATGAAAGGACAGACTTTACTTGAGTTAAAACTGGATTTTCTGAGCAGACCAGAAACTCAGATGTTGGATAACATAAAATAAGAAGTAAAATCCCAGCATCACAGTATCTGCCATGGCCATGCAGGCAGAAAACACAAGCAAAGGTAGTCTGTCTACTAGAAAAGTGCAGTGATAAGTTTACTAAATATCCCACATTTTTAGGAGGCCTGAGACCTGTCTGAATATGGAGTATTTAAGAACATTGCCCTACTAAACTGAAATGTGTGCTTGTGCTGCACACTAACCATGTGTAAGAAAGAATCAACCACCTCTTGAGGTGGCATGCAGAGTACAATTAAAGGTACCATTTTGCACCTGCAGCATATAGGACAGTAGCTGAGGAAAAAGATTTCTAGCAAACTCATAATTGAAGCTTGCAGCCCCAGCTTGGAAAGATGTATCTGGCAGGGAATACAGAAGAGCAGTGGTAGGAGATATTGAACTTGGATTTTAAATCATAGACCATAAAATGTGGAGGCTAAAGATTATGTAGGAAATAAATTTAGCTCTTTCACCACACGAGTGGAACACACATGAGATCGCCCAGTGTACAATTTTCTAGCATGAACCAGCAATTACTGATCTCTCTAGTTGTGCTGATTTAAAATCTCCAGAAAAATTGGCATTCCATGAAGATCATATAGCCCACCTAATGCTAGACACAATCTCCAGGAATTATGCCAAAGGGATTATGTTTCTCACTCCAGCAATGCAGAGAGTAAAACTTCTGCTCCTCAAGATCCTGCATAAAACTGTTAAGAAGAGAAGCTGTGAAACTTTTGAGGTACAACAGAAAGAATTTGTTAACTTTTCATGTATATTATTTCTCCTTTTTTTCCCTGTTTAGTTATGGCCATAATGGTACATAAATATTTGTACTACTCATATTTTTTCTCATTTCTAGAATTTTTGAAGGGAGTTGTTTGTTATGGATAAGGGTGTTGAGGACTAGAATATTTGAATGGATTTTTTAAAACTGTTGTTCTGTGTTCTTTATTTATAATTTTAAATTTACACTTTATATATGTTATTTTCTTTTATGATTTTTGTTTTCCTTTATTTCTTCTCTCTTTTTTCTTCTGTTAACAGCTAATCTCTATTGTTCACACTTTCATTCATCTTTTAATTTTTTACTTTTATCTTTTCTACTCTACCCACATAATCATCTCACTCTATATCACTTCTCTCCTGTCCCTCTTCAGCATTTGAAATTGTAAAACTTATTGCAATCTTTCTCTTTTTATTATAGGCAATATCTGAACATACAATTTATGTGTATTGTGATAATTAACATTTTAGATATCAGAGTTAGAACTATTTAGTTATGTGGTGCACATTTTTTGCATTGCATGCACTGTTTTTTTTTTTTTTTGTCTACTCCTAAGCAAAGTATTACTGAAAACAGAGGGAGACTAGAAGTACACACAGTAGAAACTCTAATTTCCCAGAACCATGTATTTAGATGGACAGACACACAGATACATAAAAATTTCAGAGAAAAAATCTCCCCAAACAAACCAAGATACTCCAATAACAGAATCCATTGAGAGCAAAGTGGAAGAAATACAGAGAAGGAATATATAATGTAAATAAACTGATCTGCAAAGTAAAGATCAGGGTGGGGACTGAAATCAGAGAAAAATATAGGAAGTGAAAGAAAACTTTATTAAAGATATAGAGATTCTGAAAGTAAACCCAACATAACTCCTCAAAATATAGGAATCAATACCAAAAAAAAAATATTGAGAGCATCACCAACAGATGAGCTCACTTGGAAAGCAGACTTTCAGGCAAAATTAAGACAAAACATAAAATATGAAAAATGAAGTTGACCATGGAAATAAGATGTTAGAAGACCATGAAAAGGACTTCCAAGAAAAATGGGGTAACCTGAAAAGACCAAATTTTAATCTTATTGAAATTGATGAAAGCTTGGAGATACAAATGAAAGAAATGAACAGAATTTTCAAAGAGATAATGTCAGAAAATTTTTGAAATATTAAGAATTAAATGGAAAGTGAAATACAGAAGACTAACAGAACCCCAAATACACAAAATTATATGACACAAGGTATATTATTATAAAAATGCATCATATAGAAAATATATATAGAATTATAAAATCTGATAGAGAAAAATGGCAATTAAGATTTAGACAGAAAAATAATCCAGGCTTCAACTGATCTCAAAAACCACATCCTGAAAGCAAGGATGTCTTGGAATAACATATACCAAGTTCTAAAAAAACTGTTGTGATCCAACCTTACTATAATGAATGAAAGTGAGTTTCATAATTGAGAATGAAATAAAAATCTTCCATGGTAAGCAGCTGTTAAATAAATTCAAAACTAGAAAATCTGCACTATAAGACACACTCAATAAGATATTCCATTAAAGATAAGAGAAAACCAGCAAAGGGAGGGACTAAGCAAAAAGAACAATGAATTAGTGAATAAGCTAATTCAAATTAAAAATCAGATATAAATCAAAATGAAGATGAATAAAATCATATTGCTATACTATCCTGAGAAGAAAATAGACTATCCCAATTAATTTAAAGACATAGAATGACAGACTGGATTAAAATACAAGAACCAACAATATTGTTTCTCCAAAAGAGTTACCTTTTGGCAAATATATCCACAGAATGAAGGCCAAAGGATTGGAAGTATATTAATCACGTGAAGCTGGTAAACCTGCAGGAGTTCCCTTCCCCTTTCAGATTCAGTGGACTTCAAACCACAGTTAATGAGAAGAAACAATGAAGGTCATTTCATACTTCCTAAGGGAATTTCACATCAATGAGGCAACAATTGTAAATACTTATGGCCCAAACAATGGAAAGTCTATATACAATACATTATACAAACCATTCTCAATTTCAGAATGAAACAAAGCACAAAACAATAATGCTGGGTGACTTTAACACATCTCTCTTACATTGGATTAATACTCCAAACAAAAATGAAATAAATAAGTTATACAAATAAAAATGCAATTAACATTTAAACTTAAAATATTTATGTGTATATATATATATATATATATAGTGTATTATCCATCAACATGCAGATATACTTTCTTCACAAAAAGCAAGTGGATGTTTCCCTAAAATGGGCCATATATTAGGTCACAAACTATCTCTAAGCAAATAAAAATTAGATATAATACATTGTATCCTATCAGATAATAATACAATAAAATTAGAAGCCATTGATAAAATAAAAAATAGAAACTATTCTAACACCTGGAATTAAATAATATGCTGTTGAAATAAAAATGGATAGAACAAAATAAGGGATGAAGTGTAAAAATACTTAGAGGACAATAAATATAGCAATAAAATATATGAAATTGATTATGACACTATGAAATCAGTGCTAATAGAAAATTTTATTATATTAAGCTTATTCATTAAAAGAATAGAATGTTACCAAATAAATAACCTAATATTTTATCTAAGTGTCCTAAAAAAGAGCAAATCATCAATGAAAACAGAAGAGAGAAAATAATTAAAATCTCAGCTGAAATAGAGGAAATTGAAAAAGGACCAATTCAAATAATTCACAAAATTTACGTATTTCAAAAAAATCATTAAAATTGATTAACTCATATGAAAGATAACAAAAAAAGAAAAATTCAAATTACAAAAGTTCATGGTAAAAAAATATCACAATGGACACTACTGAAATACACACAGTAATCACAATCTAGTTGAATATTTATACTTCCAAAAAATAGAAAATCATAAAAAAATCCACAAATTTCTACAAACATATGACTGACACATGTTGCATCAGGATAAAATGGAAAATATAAACAGATAAATTTTAAGCAAAGAAAATTAAACGCATTATCAAAACCGTACCAACTAAGCAGAGCAAAGCCAAGAACCAACATACTCTCAGCCAAGTTCTACCAGACATTCAAAGAAGCACAAAAACCAATTATCCTAAAATGGTTTCATGAATTAGAAAAGGAGGAAACTCTTTCAAAGTCATTCTATGAAGTTTTGATGTTGCTCTGATACCAAAACAAAAGACACATCAAAGGAAAAATTTTTATGCCAATATCCCTGAATATTATACATGCAAAAATTCTCTAAATTCCAGCATCTTGCATACAAATACAAGGGGGATTCATCCCAGCAAAGATGTGCAAAGATGACTCCACATACAAATTTAATAGATGAAATTTATGATATCAATAGATTTAAAGATAAGCATCTTATGGTTATATACAGATGTACAAAAACCATTTGCCTAAATACAGAATTAACTTAAGTTCAAAACACAAGGAAAGAGGGATAGTAGAAGCATACCTTAACATTTTAAAAACTATACATGCTAACCCCAAGAAAAACATCAAACTGAGATGAGATATATTGAAGACATTCCCTCTTAGAACTGGAATAAGACAGAGAGACCATCATCCATCACTTCTATCCAACATTGTCTTAGTAACTCTAGACTAAATAATTAGAAAGAAGAAAGATATTAAAGGGATACAAATTGAAAAATTTTCCCGTTTGATAAGGACATGATTCTAGATTTAGAAGATCCAAAAAACTCCACCAGAAAATTTCTAGAACTCATGAAGGAATTCAGAAAAATAACATGATATAAAATAAACACCCATAAATCAATTATATTCCTAACAGATGAATAAACTGAAATAGAAATTAAAGAAATTCTCACAGGATCCAAGATGGTGGATTAGAGGGAGAATGCACTCCTTTTTGCTCCGTAACTCCGGTTTCAAGCAGAGGATATCTGTTTTTTGGTAAGGCAGTTTTTGCTGCTTATCCATCCCTTGCTGTTTACCCCATGTGACTGCTGTGATCACCTGCAGTCTGCCAGAATATTGACGGAATTTTTAGTGCAGATTGCTCACTGTCTGGCATCTATCATCCGCCATTTGCCTACCTCTCGCCTGTCCATCACCTGCCTTACACTTCTCCATCACCCAACGCACAAGGTTCACCTCCCAATTGTCCGGACAACAGTCAGCAAACTGATCACTGACCGCCAGTGGAGCACCAGCTGCCTGTTGTTGCCTGGAAGTCACTGTTACAGTACCTGCAGGATTGATTGCACATGGCTGCTGCATTTTCAGACAACAGCCAGGCCCCGTAGGACCCCTGGCCAGACTGACTGAGCCCCATTTCCAGGATCCCTCAGTCTGACCAATCACTCTCTGCCTCTGGGGCCCTCACATCAACTGATGCCTCCCTGCTGCCAGGACCCCCAGACCAATTGATGGTGCCCTATCACTGGGACACAAGACCAACTGATTGCATCCAGCCTTCAGAAACCCACAACAACACCAAACACACCCAACCTCCAGGATCCCTGCCTGACCAACTGCATTCTGCCTCCAGGACCTCCTGCTGACCATGGCCACACCCTGAGTTGCAACTCCCAATTTGCCAACACATTTCGAAGCCAGAGCAGCCATCTTGGATAATCCTTGAAGCCATAGCTCTGATCTTTAGGTGGGGCAAAGCCCATCCTGAGATGCCTGCTGGAGGATTGAAGTTCATTGTCACGTACCTCTCAAGTTTGAGGCTACTGAACTCTGGGAGGTTTCATCACTATATGACAGTTATACTGTAGATTTTCTTTTTTCTTATTGAAAAATTTTGTTTTTAATTCTTTACTTTCTTGCTCTCTTTTCTTTCTGCTTACCTGTTCCCTCAGAGACTCTTTTCTCCCTTTTTTGCATGCTAACGTCCAATGTCTTTTGATTACACTCTCACCCTTTCTATTATCTAGAACTTCTGTATATTCTTTTCTTATCCCATTAGGAGCCACATTCTACACCCCTCCACATCCTCTTTGTCCTCCATTTGAAACTGCAGACCTTATTGCAAATCTGTTTGCTTTACTGAAGAAAATATTTGAACTCATTCTGTTTATTATGACAATTTTCTTATTGTCCTCATAGAGGCTATTTGGTCTAGGATTGCATAGTGTCTGAATTGGGCACTGCTAATATTGATCTCCCCCCTAAAGAAAGGGTTTTGAAAAACTATAGGGCCACTATAAGCCTACGGGGGAAATCTGCGATACCCCAGATCTGCACTGCTAGAGGGGAAGATACATGAACAATATGAAAAAACATGGGAAAAAATGATCCAAACAAATCTAGATTCTATATTAATGGAATCCAATGACAGTATGGTGGAAGAAATGTCAGAAAAGGATTTCAGATTATACAGGATTAAGATGATTCGTGAAGCAAAGGATGAGATAAGAGAGCAAATGCAGGCAATAAATGATAATACAAATAAGCTGAAAAAGCAACTACAGGAAACAAAAGATCATTTCAACAAAGAGATAGAGATTCTAAAAAAAGAAAAGAAAAGAAATCCTTGAAATGAAGGAAACAATAAACCAAATAAAAAACTCAATGGAAAGCATCACCAAAAGACTAGACCTCTTGGAAGACAGAACCTCAGACAATGAAGACAAAATATTTAATATTGAAAATAAAGTGGCCCAAACACAGAACATGGTAAGAAATATGAACAGAATTTCCAGGAACTATGGAACATCATGAAAAGACCAAATTTAAGAATTATTGGGATTGAGGAAGGCACAGAGATACAAACCAAAGGAATGAACAAATTATTCAATGAAATAATATCAGAAAATTTCCCAAAACTGAACAATGTAATGGAAAATCAAATACAAGAGGCTTACAGAACACCAAATTTACAAAATCGCAACAGATTCACACCAAGGATATTATAATGAAATTGCCTAACATTCAAAATAAAGATAGGATTTTGAAGGCCTCTGGAGAAAAGCATCAGATTACATATAGGGGGAGACCAATACGGATAGCAGTTGACTTCTCAACCAAGACACTAAAAGCTAGATGGGCCTGGAACAACATATTTCAAACTCTGCAAGAACATGGTTTCCAACCAAGAATCCTATAATCAGCAAAACTAACCTTCAGTTTTGAAGATGAAATAAAATCCTTCCATGATAAACAAAAGTTAAAAGAATTTACAAATAGAAAGCCTGCACTACAGAGTGTTCTCAACAACACATTCTATGAGGAGGAAATGAAAAACAACAATGGAGGTCAGCAAAGGGAGGAACTACCTTAGAGTAAAACCACTCAAAGGAGAAACCAAGCCAACTTAAAAACCAAAAATAACCCAAATGACTGGGAATACAAATCATATCTCAATAATAACCCTGAACATTAATGGCCTAAACTCATCAATCAAAAGACATAGACTGGCAGAATGGATTAAAAAGAAAGACCCAGCAATATGCTGCCTACAAGAGACTCATCTCATAGAAAAAGACATCCACAACTAAAGGTGAAAGGATGGGAAAAAAACCTACTATACACATGGACTCAGTAAAAAAGCAGGTTTTCCATTCTTATATCAGATAAAGTGGACTTCAAGCCAAAGTTAGTCAGAAGAGATAAAGAAGGACATTTCATACTGCTTAAGGGAAACATAAATCAGGAAGACATAAGAATAGTAAATATTGATGCCCTAAACAATGGTGCATCCCTGTTTATCAAACAAATCCTTCTCAATTTCAGGAATCACATAGACCACAACACAATAATTCTGGGTGACTTTAACACATCACTGTCACCACTAGATAGATCTTCCAAACAAAAATCAACCAAAGAAACCATAGAACTCAATAACTCAATCAGTAACCTAGACTTAATAGACATATATAGAATATTTCATCCATCAATGAGTGGATTCACTTTCTTCTCAGCAGCACATGGAACTTTCTCAAAAATAGACCATATGTTATGCCACAAAGCAGCCCTTAGGAAATGCAAAAAAAATAGAGATACTGCCTTGTGTTCTATCAGATCATAATGGACTGAGAATAGAAATGAATGACAAAATAAAAAACAGAAATCACTCCAATACCTGGAGATTAAATAATATGTTATTGAATGAAACATGATAACCAAAAACATCAGGGAGGAGATAAAAAATTCTTAGAGGTCAATAAGAATGATGATACAACATATCAAAATCTTTGGGACACTCTGAAAGTGGTACTAAGAGGAAAATTCATTGCAAGGAGTACATACCAGAAAAGAATGAAAAGTCAACAACAAAATGACCTAACATTACAGCTCAAAGTCCTAGAAAAAGAAGAACAGAATAACAGCAAAAGTAGTAGAAGACAGAAAATAATTAAAATCAGAGCTGAAATCAATGAAATTCAAACAAAAGAAAGTATTCAAAAAAATGACAAAACAAAAAGTTGATTCATTGAGAAAGTAAGCAAAATAGACAAACCCTTAGCCACACTAACAAAGAGAAGGAGAGAGAAAACTCAAATTACTAAAATTCATGATGAAAAAGGAAATATCACAACTGACAACACTGAGGTGTAGAACATAATGAGAAGCTACTTTGAAAATCTGTATTCCAACAAACTAGAAACTACCGAAGACATTGATAAATTTCTGAAGACATGTGCTCCTCCCAAACTGAACCAGGAGGATGTACACAATTTAAACAGATCAATATCAAGAAATGAAATAGAAGAAGCCAATAACAATCTACCATCCAAGAAAAGTCCAGGACCAGTCGGATTCTCAGACAAGTTCTACAAGTCCTTCAAAGAAGAACTCATTCCAATACTTCTCAAAGTATTCCAGGAAATAGAAAAGGAGGGTACCCTACTGAACTCATTTTATGAAGCTAATATCACCCTCATACACAAACCAGGCAAAGACACATCAAGGAAAGAATATTTTAGACCAATATCCTTGATGAATATAGATGCAAAGATCCTTAACAAAATATTTGCAAACTGTATCCAAAAACATATTAAGAAAATCATGCACCATGATCAAGTGGGGTTCATCCCTGGAATGCAAGGATGGTTTAACATCTGTAAATCAATAAACATAATCCATCATGCCAATAGACTTAAGGATAAGAATCATATGGTTATTTCAATTGACAAAGAAAAAGTGTTTGTCAAAGTACAACACCCCTTCATGCTCAAAACAGTAGGAAAAGTAGGGATAGTAGGAACATACCTGAATATTGTAAAGTTTATTTATGCTAAGTCCATGGCCAACATCATTCTTAATGGGAAAAAAACTGAAACCATTCCTTTAAAAATGGTAACAAGACAGGGATTTCTTCTTTCACCACTTCTATTCAAAATTGTCCTTGAAACTCTAGCCAGAGCAATTAGGCAGACTAAAGAAATTAAAGGGATACAAATAGGAAAAGAGAACTTAATCTGTCACTATTTGCTGATGACATGATTCTATATTTAGAGGATCCAAAAAAGTCCTCCAGAAAGCATCTAAACCTCATCTATGAATTCAGTAAAATAGCAGGCTATAAAATCAACACGCATAAATCTAAAGCATTTTTATACGCAAGCGATGAAACAGCTGAAAGGGAAATGAGGGAAACAACTCCATTTGCAATAGCCACAAAAAATAAAATACTTGGGAATCAATATAACCAAAGAGGTAAAAGATCTCTACAATGAAAACTACAAAATATTGAAGAAAAAATTGAGGAAGACCTTAGAAGATTGAAAGATCCCCCATGTTCTTGGATAGGCAGACTTATTATTGTCAAAATGACCACACTACCAAAAGTGCTATACAGAATCAATACAATTCCAATTAAAATCCCAATAATGTACATTACAGCAAGCAATCATTAAATTCATCTGAAAGAATAAGAAACCCACAATTCCTAAAGCAATCCTTAGCAGGTAGAATGAAACAGAGGGTATCGCAATACCAAAACTTCAACCATATTACAAAGTAATAGTGACAGAATGGCATGATATTGGCACCAAAATAGACAGGAAGATCAATGGTACAGAATAGAGGACACGGACACAAAGGCAAATAAATAAAATTTTCTCATACTAGACAAATGTGCCAAAAATATGCAATGGAGAAAAGATAGCCTCTTCAACAAATGGTGCTGGCAAAACTGGAAATCCATATGGAATGGAAGAAAACCAAACCCCTATCTCTCACCCTGCACAAAAATCAACTCACAATGCATCAAGGATCTTGAAATCAGACCAGAGACCCTGTATCTTATAGAAGAAAAAGTAGGTACAAATCTTCAATTGTTGGCTTAGGATCAGACTTCCTTAACAGGACTCCCATAGCACAAGAAATAAAAGCAAGAATCAATAACTGGGACAGATTCAAACTAAATAGCTTTCTCTCAGCAAAGGAAACTATCAGAAATGTGAAGACAGAGCCTATAGAGTGGGAGAAAATTTTTGCCACTCATACTTCAGATAGAGCACTAATTTCCAGAATATATAAAAAACACAAAAATCTCTACAAGAATACAAATAACCCAATCAAAAAATGGGCTAAGGATATGAACAGATACTTCACAGACAAGCAATCAACAGATATATGAAAAAAATGTTCACCATCTTTAGTAATAAAAAAATACAAATCAAAAATACACTAAGATTCCATCTCACCCCAATGAGAATGCTGACTATCAAGAACACAAGCAACAATAGGTGTTGGAGAGGATGTGGGGAAAAAGGTACACTCACACATTACTGGTGGGGCTAAAAATTAGTGCAGCCACTCTGGAAAGAAGTGTGGAGATTCCTTAGAAAACTTGGAATGAATCCAACATTTGCCCCAGCTATCCCACACCTCGGCCTAAACCCAAAGGACTTAAAATCAGCATACTACAGAGATGCAGCCACATCAATGTTCATAGCTGCTCAATTCACAATAGCCAGACTGTCGAACCAACCTAGATGCTCCTCAATTGATGAATGGATAAAGAAACTGTGATATATATATACAATGGAATATTACTCAGCTATAAAGAATAATAAAATTATGGCATTTGCAGGAAAATGGATGAAATTGGATAATATCATGTTAAGTGAGATAAGTCAATCTCAAAAAAACCAAAGGACAAATTATCTCACTAATAAGCGGATGATGATTCACAATGGGGTGTGCAAGGGGGGCAAGAATGGAGGAAGGAGGGACTGTATAGAGGGATAAGAGGGGTGGGAGGTTTGGGGGAGAAGGGAAAAATAACAGAATGAAGCATGCATCATTACCCTATGTAAATGTATGATTACATAAATGGTATGCTGTTACTTTATGTACAAAAATAAACAATATGTATCCCATTTGTTTACAATAAAAATAAATTAAAAAAAGAAACTATCACAGTCATAATGCCTCAAAATAATTGGTAATGTATCTAACAAAGATGTGAAAGACTACTACAGTCAAACAATACAATAAAGGAAGAAATCTAAAATACCTTAGAAGAGAGAAAGATTACCCACTCATTACTTGGAGAGGCAAATTCTCATTGGCAAATGATTATAAAAGGAAACATGTTATACAGATAAATTTCAATTCCAATTAATATTCCTATGACACTTTTACAGACTCAGAAAATACAGCCATGATATTCCTTTGGAAAAATAAGATGTTCATAATGGTTAAATTAATACTCAGCAAGAAAATGAAGCAGAAGGCATCACAATACCAAATCTTAAATTGTACTATGGAGGTATTGTATCACAAACATATTGGTACTAGAACAAAGGCAGATATAAAGACCAATGGTACATAATAGAAGACATGGAGACACACTCTCAAAACTACAATTATCTCATGTTAAACAGAGGCACCATAAATACATTGAAGAAAATATAGTCTCTTCAATATGTGGTACATGAAAACTGGATATCCATCTGTAAGAAAATGAAATTAGACACCTGTCACTCTGTGTAAAATTCAATTCTAAGTGATCAAGTACCTAAGTATCACAGAAAATACCCTGCCCCAACTAGAAAAAATATACACCTAAATCTCTGTCATATCATTTTAGGAACTGATTTCCCCAACTAGAATCAAAAAGCACAAAAATATAAAATAAGGAATCAATAATTGGGATTGTATTAAACTACAAAACTTCTTCACAGAAGGGAAACAATCAATAACATAAATTGAGATTCTATAGAATGGGAGAAAGTCTGTGCCACCTGCATTTCAGATACACCATTACTCTCCAGGATATATAAAGATTTCAAAAAACTTAACATCCCCAAAACAAATAACCAAAACACTAAATGGGCAAAGGATATGTACAGAACCCTCACTGAAAAGGAAATGCAAATGGTCAATAAATATATTTAAAAAGTACAACATTCTTAGCAATTTGAAAATATACATTAATACTACACAGATTTTATCCAGCTACAGTTACAGTGGCAAAAATAAAGAGTACAAGTAACAATAATGTTGGTGAGAATGTGGGGGAAATGCCATGCTGGGGAGACTGCAAATTGACACAATCACTATGAAAAGCAGTATAGATTCCTCAGAAAACTTAGGATTAAACCACCATTTGACCTTATTTTCCCACTCACTAACATATAACAAAAGGATTTAAAATCCACACACTGTAGTGATGTGGCAAAGTTTATAGCAACTCATTCCACAAGAGCTAAGCTATGAAAACAATTTAGATGTCCTTCAATAGATGAATGGTTAAAGAAAATATATTAAATTTTATCAATGTATAATTGTTCAGCCATTATAAAAATGAAGTTATGACATTGGTTGTAAGTGAATGAAAATGTAGGCTACAATGCTAAGGAAAATTAATCAGTCCTACATCAGCAAAGGTTGAATATTTTCTCTGATATGTGGGTGCTGATTCACAATAGGTGGGGAGGGAGAGGTATAGGTTCACAGGTTGCAAAAGGGGCATGGAAATGGGAAGATAATAGAATGAGTGGCACATTATTATTCTATATTCATACATGAATACAGTACAGTTATACCATGTAATGTACAGTCATAGAAATGGGAAGTTATATTCCATTTGTGTATATGTCAAAATACATTCTGCAGTCATGTGTAACTAAAAAGAACAAAAAAGAATAACATAAAAAAGCTCAAAAAGAGCATAAATGAGAAATTGTGTGTGTGTGTGTGTGTGTGTGTGTGTGTGTGTAGCAGTCCTTGAATCAATCAGCAGTAATTCAAAAAGAATGGAAAAAAATTAAGAAAGAAAAAAATGAAACAAGAGCAGAAAAAGGAAAATCTTGGTGAAAAGCTCATAAAGAAATTAAGGAGTTCTTTTCACTATGGTGGACAGAGTAACCAGTGAATAAATATCCTTTCTCTCTGTGCTCATGTGATTTTCTTATTTCTTCTGGTGTGATGAACTAAGCCAGGGTGTTTGAGTTATGTTTTGTGGAGTCCTTTTTTTATAGTGCATTATTTGACAAATTGACACTTGGTGGTTAAGACTTCCAAACTTCCATTTTTGAGAGATTGTTGTGGGCAGGGCATGCTGAAAGCCCTCTAGTGGAGCAGCTGGTTAAGAACTGCAGGATTGACATTAAACAAGCATGCCAGGAAAACGGGGCTATTGCTGGGCAGGTAAGCAGCAAGATGGGTGAGGTGGTGCAATAAATTTTCAGTGTGCCAAGCTGGTAGAGTTGGGTTTGGCAGGGCATTGAAAAGGCAAGCCAGTCAGTCTGCATAGTAAAAGAGGGGCTGGGTCATGTGGCCTAGTCTGCATAGTGGATGGCCAAGCAGGCTGGGCTGAAGCTGTCTGGTGAAATGCTTATTAATGTCTGACAGGCTATCTGACTTGGCCAGGTGGTTCAGTGCCCAGTGATGGGCCTTGAAGGCTGTAGGTGTAGCAGTATGCTTGTTCAGGTAGGCCTCGTTAAAGTGGACGCCTAGTAGTTTGGGCTGTGGGCTGGCAGTGGAGCTGCAGTCTCACTAGGTGGGATAGTGGGTTTATCAGGAGGTTGGGGTGCTAGAAGACTGGGCATTGTGAGTTCAGGAGGACTAAGTGGTTTCTAGAATGGTTCAGGCCTGGGCATTTTCCAGGATTTTTGCTCAGGCAAGTTGAAGACCAATGCTCTCAATACCACTAATCCAACTTTCTAACCTGCTCCAGCTGGCTATGTTTGATCCTATGAGCTGCAGGACACACAAGGTAGAGAACT
>NW_025920563.1:0-55731 GCF_902686445.1 Sciurus carolinensis | reverse complement strand
ATGTTTTCAGTTTTTCACCATTTAGAATGATATTGTCCAAGGGCTTAGTATAGATGGCCTTTATAACATTAAGAAATGTTCCCACCACCCCAATTTTTTCTAATATTTTGAGCATGAAGGGATACTGTATTTTATTGAATGCTTTTTCTGCATGTATTGAAATAATCATGTGATTCTTACCATTAAGTCTGTTGATATGGTGAATGACATTTATTGATTTTCTGATGTTGAACCAACCTTGCATCTCTGGGATAAAATCCAGTTGATCGTGGTGCACTTTTTAATATATTTTTGTATGTGATTTGCTAAAATTTTGTTGAGAATTTTTGTGTCAATGTTCATTAAGGATATTGGTCTGAAATATTCTTTCCTCGATGTGTCTCTGTGTGTTTTAGGTATCAGGGTGATTTTGGCATCATAGAATGAGTTTGGGTGGGTTCCCTCTTCTTCTACTTCATGGAATACCTTGAGGAGTATTGGAATGAGCTCTTCTTTAAAGGTTTTGTAGAACTCGACTGAGAACCCATCTGGTCCCGGACTTTTCTTTGTTGGTAGACTTTTGATGACCTATTCTATTTCATTGCTTGAAATTGATTTATTTAAGTTGTGTATGTCCTCCTCTTTCAGTTTAGGTAATTCATATATCTCCAAAAACTTGTTGATGTCTTCAAGGTTTTCTGTTTTGTTGGAATATAGATTTTCAAAATAGTTTCTAATTATGTTTTGTATTTACCCCTGTCTATTGTGATATTTCCTTGTTCATTCTGAATTTTTATAATTTGAGTTTTCTCCCTCTTTCTCTTGTTAGTGTGGCTAAGGGTTTCTCAATTTTGTTTATTTTTTCAAAGAACCAACTATTAATTTTGTAAATTTTTTCAATTGTTTCTTTTGTTTCAATTTTGTTGATTTCAGCTCTGATTTTAACTATTTCCTGTCTACTACTACTTTTGGTATTGGTCTGCTCTTCTTTTTCTAGGGCTTTGAGCTGTAGTGTTAAGTCATTTATTTGTTGATTTCTACTTCTTTTGTTGAATGCACCCCATGAAATAAATCTTCCTATAAGTACTGCTTTCATAGTGGTCCTGAGATTTTAATATGATGTGTCTTTGTTCTCATTTACTTCTAAGAATTTTTAAATTTTCATTCTGATGTCTTCTGTTCTCCATTCATCATATAATAGTGTATTATTTAATCTCCAGGTATTGGAGCAATTTCTGTTTTTATTCTGTCATTTATTTCTAATTTCAATCCATTATGATCTGATAGAGTACAAGGTAGTATCTCTATCTTCTTGTATTTGCTAATAGTAGCTTTGTGGCATAAAATATGGTCTATTTTAGAGAAGGATCCATGTGCTTCTGAGAAGAAAGTGTATTCATTCTTTGTTGGATGGTATATTCTATATATGTCAGTTAAGTCTAAATTGTTGATTGTGTTTTTGAGATCTATGGTTTCTTTATTCAATTTTTGTTTGGAAGATCTATCCAGGGTTAGAGAGGTGTTTTAAAATCGCCTAGTATTATTGTGTTGTGGTCTATTTGATTTTTGGAATTGAGAAGAATTTGTTTGAAGTACATGGATGAGCCAATGTTCAGGGCATAGATATTTATGATTGTTATGTCTTGCTGATTTATGCTTCCCTTAAGCAGTATGTAATGTCCTTCGTTATTCCTCCTTACTAACTTTGGTTTGAAGTCCACATTATCTGAAATGAGGATAGATACTCCAGCTTTTTTGCTTTGTCCATGTGCATGGTATGTTTTTCCCATCCTTTCACCTTTAGTCTATGGGTATCTCTTTCTATGAGGTGAATCTCTTGCAGGCAACATATTTTTGGATTTCTCTTTTTAATCCAATCTGCCAGTCTATGTCTTTTGATTGATGAGTTCAGGCCATTATCATTCAGGGTTATTATTGTGATATGATTTGTATTCCTAGTCATTTGACTCATATTTGTTTTTTGACATGATTTTGTTTCTCCTTTATTTGGCTACTCCTTTAGACTAGTTCCTCCCATTGCTGATTTGCATCATTGTTTTTCATCTCTTCCTCATGGAATATTTTGCTGAGAATGTTCTGTAATGCTGACTTTCTTTTTTTAAATTCCTTTAGCTTTTGTTTATCATGGAAGTATCTTATTTCATCATCAAATCTGAAAGTAAGTTTTGCTGGGTATAAGATTCTTGGTTGGCATCTGTTTTCTTTCAGGGCTTGGTAAATGTTGTTCCATGCCCTTCTAGCTTTTAGGGTCTGGATTGAATAATCTGCTGATATTCTTATTGGTTTCCCCCTGAATGTAATTTGATTCTTTTCTCTCGTGACCTTTAAAATTTTGTCTTTATTTTGTATGTTAGGTATTTTCATAATAATGTGCCTTGGTGTGGGTCTGTTGTAATTTTTTATATTTGGAGTCCTATAAGCCTCTTGTACTTGGTTTTCCATTTCTTCAGATTTGGGAAATTTTCTGATATTATTTCATTTAATAGATTGTTCATTTCTTTGGTTTGTTTCTCTAAGCCTTCCTCAATCCCAATAATTTTTAAATTGGCCTTTTCATTATATCCCATAATTCTTGTAGATTCTGTTCATGATTTCTTACCATCTTCTCTGTTTGGCCAACTTTGTTTTCAAGATTAAATATTTTGTCTTCAATGTGTGAGGTTCTGTCTTCCAGGTTTCCTATCCTATTGGTTATGCTTTCTATGGAGTTTTTAACTTAGTTTATTGTTTCCTTCTTTTCAAAGATTTCTGTTTGTTTTTTTTTTTTCAGTATCTCTAACTCTTTATTGAAATGATCTCTTGCTTCCCGTATTTGGTCTTTTAACTGTTGATTGGTGCGATCATTTAATGCCTGCATTTGCTCTTTCATCTCCTCATTTGCTTTCTTGATTGTTTTAATTATGTACATTCTGAACTCCCTTTTTGACATTTCTTCTATTGTGCTGTCTTTGGTTTTTATTGATATAGTATCTAGGTTTGTTTGGGACATTTTCTTCCCTTGTTTTCTCATATTGGTCAGATGTCAGTGGGACTCTGAGATATTGCAGATTTCCTCTATTGGTTTATAGTGTCCCTGTATATTTACCGTGTATCACATCCCAGTCTTCAGTAGCTTGAAGTCTTGGAGGAACTTGATAATGCAGTGCTTCTGAAGAAAGCTGCCCCTAGCCCGCTCCTGGTTCCAGGGCTTGGAGCTGGCTCTGTGGGGAAAGGCTCTCACTGGGAGGCCTGCTCTGAGAAGCTGGCCATGTGGGAGAAGCCCACCACTGGAGTGTGCAGGGCTACCTGGGGAAAACTCTAGCTCCCTGCCCTGCTCTGATAAACCGCCCCTATCTGGGTCTGCCGCCCTGACTGAGTTTCACCTGGTGGGGGAGAATCACCTGTGGCTCTATTTTAGTCTGAGTCTATCAATGCCTCCCCTTCTTGAATCCTGAGTTCTGGAGTGACTGGAGATGCAGTCACCCTCTAGTCTGCCATCTTGGATCACACTGTGGAAAGAGCCTGTGGTCGCAGGGGTCAGGCTGCCTGGGGAAGTCTCTGGCTGCCCTGCCCTGATCCCAGAGTCTGCTTGCAGGTCCAAAACTTTCCTCTTACAACTTTCTTCAGAGTTACCCAGAGATTTTTATATGTTGTACCCCTATTCTCATTTACTTCTAGGTTTTTTTTTTTATTTCACCATTGATTCATACTGCAATCCTTTCATCATTCAATAAAATAATTGCAATGATTTAGTCTCCAGGTGTTTGAGGATTTTCTACCTTTTTTCTTATTATTTAATTCTAATTATATTTTGCAAAATGTTTCACATGCTGTGAAGAAGTCATATTCAGTCATTGAAGGATTAAATATTCTATATATATCACCTATAGATTTTTTTAGTTGTATTGCTTCTTTATTTATATTTTGTTTGGATTATCTATCTAATGTTGAGAGGGGTGTGTTAAGGTTACCCAGTATTATTGTGTTTTGGCCTATTTGATTCTTGATGTTGAGGAAAGTTTGCTTGATATATGTAGCTGCTACTTTTAGGACATAAATATCAATGACTGCTCTTTCTTCTTGTATGATTCCCTTAAGCAGAATGAAATGGACTTCTATTTCTCTTCTGATTAAGTTTGCTTTGAAGTCAAATTTATTTGATATGAGAAAAGAACCCCCTTATTGTTTTTGAAGACACCATTAATAATATAATTTCCCCTAACTTTCACCTTCATTCTGTTGATGTCTTTCTTTACCTGTAAGTTTTTTGAAGACAGCATAAAATTGGGTCTTGTTTTTCAACTTAATGTGAAAGCCTATGACTTTTCTTGATGAGTTTAGACAACTTGTGTTCAGTGTTATTATTGAAAGATGCTTTTTTATTTCCTGTCATTTTGGTTTATTTTTAGTTTTTAACTTGAACTGAGTCTCCTTTGAGTATTCTTGTAGTGTTGTTTCTGCTTTTGTTTTTTGTTTTTTCTCCATGTATTTTTGAAATATTTTATTGAGTATCTTTTGTACTCTCAGTTTTAAGTTGTGAATTCTTTTAAATTTTATCATGAAAATTTTTTATTTTATTTTCAAAAAAAGGCCTTAATTTTTTTTATATACTATTTTTGGTTGGCATCCATTTTCTTTAGAGTTTGGTATATAGTATTTGAAAGCCTCCTATCTTTTAGGGTCTGGGTTAAAAAATCAGTTGAGATTTGCATTGGTTTTCCTCAAAATGTGACCAGTCTTTTTCTCTTGCTGCTTGAGAAATTTTATTTCCTGTATGTTAGACATTTCAAAATGATGTTTCTTTCAATGGGCCTCTTGCAATTTTGTATATCTGGAGTTCTGTATGCATTCTGTATTTAATTTTTTATTTTGTTTTTAATATTTTAGAAATTTTCTGATGTTATTTTATTAAGATTGTGCAGTATTTGGTCTGTATTTCAAGGGCCTTTATCTTATAATTTCTCTTCAGAGTCCCTTAACATCTTTTATCTGTAATCATCTTTTTTAAGATTATATACTTTGTCTTCAAGTCCTAATAATGTATCTTCCATGTGCTCTAGTCTGTTGGTGATGCTTTCCATTGGATTTTTAATTTGGTTCATTAATATCTTCATTTTGAAAATTTCCAATTGATTCTTCTTCAGGATTTATATCTCCTAATGGAAGTTACATTTAAATTCTTGTATTTTCTCTCTTAATTCATTTATTTTGTCATCTTTTACCTCATAGATCAGTTGAACTATGAACTTTCTGAATTTCATCTCAGGTCTTTACTTCATTGTTGTGTCAATGGCATCTGTTTTTGAGGTATTCTATGTTGTTTGGTATGTTTTTTTTCCTTCATTTTTTATATTGATTGTGTATCCACCCATCTTTCTCAATGGATCTGAAGCAGTAGAGTTTCTACCATATAAGTCTATAGTGCTCCTCTGTTGAAAGCACCTCACAGTTTGGGGGCAGAGGCCAATAATAGTAAAAATCTATGCCAAGATTATACAGCTATAGATTAAGTACTTAGTTTCTATTTTGGCATCTAGAGTGTTACTTGGTATAATATGCAGAAATAGAAGGATCACCAATTTTCATTAATAAAAAAGTAAGTAATCATAAATTATGTCTGGCACAAAGTCAAACAATAGGTGTTGTCTATTACTTCTGCCATATTTATTACTGCTCTTGCATTGGTGGTAGGGGAAGATGTTATGTACATCAAGTAGCATTGAGAGATGTTAAGGATTCAATTCGGTATAAGGAAAAAGGAGATAGAAAGGTAGAAAATATTCACGATTTTAAGAGGGTAAATAGGGCAGATGAAATGGTAACACAGGATGTCATGTTAATGAGGAAGAGGGAGACAAAAATAGAAGAAAGAATATAAAGGAAGAGTGGGATGGAATTTGGTTATTCACAATAGAAAAGGAAGAGGTAAAAATAGAAATAGAGAATACAGTGGTGGAAAAAAGTATACAAAACAAAATCAAACTATGCTAATCAAAAACCTTGACCCTCAAAAAACTGGCCATGAAAAATAACAACCTTCAACAAAAAGACTAGAAATTAGGAAGAGTAACAATCTTTATATGTATAGGTGTTCTTGAACCAATCAGTACAAATTCAAGTCAAACAAAACGCCAAAAACAAAATGAAACATAACCAAAAATAAAAAAAAAGTGAAAAACCTGGATAAAAAGTTAAGAAATTATGAAGTTGTTTTGACTGTGTTGGACAAATAGTGACCATATGTGTTTGCTCTCTGTCCCCAAATAATTTTGTTTCTTCTTGAGGTGTGAACTGAGTGTGGGTGTATGAGGTATGGGTTGTTGAGCCCTTACTTTTTATTGTGTTGTTCATCAAGTTGCCAGCTGGGTTCTAAGACTTCTAAACTTCTCTTCTTGTGAGATAGGTAAGGAGTGAATGGGAAGAGCTGTCCACCCCCTACCAGTGTGTGCTCTGCATTGGATTCTATGAGAGAAGGTCCCATGGGTGGAGTTCCTGGTTGCAAGGACTTAGTTTTAGTGAGGTTCTGGTTGCTTTATTTTGTGGTGAGTTGCTGGCATTGTTGAATTGATATTCTTCTAAAGCCTGGCAGATGTCAATCTGTGAAGGACTGGGCATGACATGTGATGAAATGTTGGGCTGGTTGGGCCAGTCTGTTAGCCAGAAAGCAATGCAGGTGCCTGGGTCAGATTGAACTGGAAGGGACATTGCAGCCTGGCACACTGGGCTATGGGTAAAGCAGTAAAATTGCAGGCATTCAAGCAGTGGACAAAGTGTGAGGTTGGGGGATTGGAATACTGGGTCTCTGGGGTCCCGGGGGCCCAGGCAGATTGTGATCACAAGTGCAGGCCAGGAGCAGTTGGATGTAAGAAAACTGGCAGGTGCCAACAATAGGTAGGGCACTATAATGGGTGGAAGCCAAGGATTCAGCAGGTGCCAAACTGGATGGGTTCAGGGGAAAGGTGGGTGCTGTGGTCTTGGAAGTGCCCAGGACCTGTCAGGCAGTTAATCAACAGATCTATGTGCACCGAATCTCTCCACATCAAATATCTGATTAATTTTAGCTGACCTTCTGAGATTCTTTGAGCCATAGGACTCAAAGTTTTAGAGAGAGTTGGTTTCTCCCTACCTCTGCAACTGGAGTTTACCTAAGCAAGGATGCTCTTGGTTTCTTCTTTTACCTGGGTTTGTTAACCTCAGTTAAGTCTTTGCTAGGCTCAGATAGGTGTATGCAGGCCTAACCATAATCTCCCAGATCTGGATTTGCACTATCCATTGGAACAGCTATAGTTTACTCTCAAGATGATTCCTAGTTCAGCTCTCCTATGATGATTGGTAAACTTGTTGTAACATTTTTTAGATCAATTTAATGAGTTGAACAGTCTCTGGTTCAGCAAGAGCACATTGACCCTCCAGTCTCAAGATTTTTTTACTTGGAGTCTCAGAGAGAATTACTATTTTCACCACTTGATTTCTGGGTAAGTGAGCTAGGGGAAATGTTGCCTCACTCTAATACACCATCTTGCTTGCCTCAATAATAATCTTCTTTTTATTATTTCAAATGTGTACATAACACTCTATGAGTTTTATATATTTTAATTCACAAAACCAAATATAATGTGGATAGCAATAATAATATTCATTTTTATGATATTTTATGAAGTATCCATTAAATGGTAGAGCTCAATATTTACCAAAGACTATTTGATCTGAGATTCAGATATAAGGAAATATTAAGGTCAAAAGAGAGTTTGAATGTTAAAGCATTTGTCAGAGCAGGGCAGTTATTACAAATTAGAAGAGCAAGGGAAATAAGAAAACAACAAAATCAATTGGATCAAATGACATTTATATTTTATGTGCACAAATATAAAAATAATTTTTCATGTAAAGAAAAATAAAAAATATTCAATTTTTAAAAACAAAAATCAATTTGTGTTAGAGATTTTTTAAATGAAATGATTGAGTCAGGCACAGTGGCTCAGACCACTAATCTCAGCTGTTTGGAAGGAGGAGGCAAGAGGATTTCAATTTCAATGACACCCTATGCAATATAGCAAGACCCTAAGCAACTTAGTGAGACCCTGACTCAAAATAAAAGCAAGAAATTAAAGTGCTGAGGATATGGATATGTGGGTACAATCCATGGTCAAAATAAATAAATAAATAAATAAATAAATAAATAAATAAATAATTAAATAAGGCTGTGTTGGTCAAAGGGACCCTGAGAAGGATAATGAATATTTTCTCAAACAATATTTTGTTTAAGGAGGTGGCAATACTCCATGAAGAAACATTATATCCTTAAAAGGGTTGAAATCTCTTGTGGACAAGTTGTTAAAAGATGGATTTGGTTGTATTTGCCAAACACCCTGCAATGACCCAATCTTCCATTAAAAAAAAAAAAATTCAAAACCCACTGATGCATACTAATTTGGGCAAGAAGATCTGAGAACTAAAAGGAACATAGTTTCACATATTCATCCAATATTACCCAATCCATGTACCTTACTACTAGCAATGCCAGGTAACAATGTCTGGTTAAGACTAATTTTAAGAGATGAGTTCCTGTGCTTTCCTCTGATAAGGTATTCCTAATTACTGCTCTTGAGTGATAGGATTTCAATTCAAAAGTAACAATCCAGTATTGTTGGGTTTTCTTACAGAGATTTTTTTTGTAATTTTTTTAATAGAATTCTATCAAAATTGTTAACTAAGGGTTATGAGTGGTTTAATAAATCCTTTCTCAATATGAGGATTATTTGCTGATAGCCAAACCCAACTATGAGCTCAGATTTTCAAATACTATATTGATGCAGTAAAACACCTCACCTCATGTGGATATGAGGTGTCCACTAAGATGGCTGAGTTTTGTAAACATGTCACTTATCTGGGATTCCAGATTATCCAATGGACCTGAATTTTTATGTCAGATTTAAAGAAGGCTATCTTAAGTGTTATAGAAGTCAGAAACTAGAGACAGGTACATGAGTTTCTGTAAATGTCAGTGTTATGATTTGGATATTAGTTGTACCCCAAAACCTCATGCATGAGACAATGCAAGAAGGTTTAGATATTAAATGATTAGGTTAGGAGAGTCTTGCCTATTCAGTGCATTAAGCCTCAGTAAGGGATGGAATGGTAACTCCAAGCATGTAGGGTATGGCAGGAGGAGAAATGTCCCTAGGGTCAGGCCTCTGAGGATTATATTTCATCCTTGTTGAGCAGACACTCTCTGCATCCTGGAACCATTTTCCCAGATGCTTTTACACACCACACTCTTCGGCCACAATGTTCAGCTTCATCCCAGTCCCTGGGGAATGGAGCCAACATCTCTGAACTGAGACTTCTGAAACTGTTAGCCCCATAATAAACTCTTCCTTCTCTAAAATTGTTCTTGTACAGAATTTTGGTCACAGTCATTAAAAATTCTGACTAAAACAGTCAGATACTGGTCCCTAATTTTGGACTAATATGTAAACTCCTGTATTAGGCCTTAGAAGGAATAAATAAAACATTTGATTTATACACCAGAATTCCAAGCTGCCTGTGAGAAGTTAAAAGAGACTCATGACACTTTCTGCCCTACATCTGCCTGACACAAAAAAATAATAAGACTATATAATAGAAATGAGAAAAAGGTACAGTCCTTGAAGTTTTCAGCTTCACCATACAGTGAAAGGAGGTTTCTCCTTCCTTTGGGTTGCGATTGCCACTTGTGATCTACCACAAGAGGTTCAGAAGCACACTCTCACCCATTTCTTTGGGGAAAAATAAATCTCAACAGAGTACAACACAGATGAGACATTTCAAAGGATTTCACAAAGGAGGAAACATTAAAATTACAAAAAAAGCATGAATATTAGTATAAAGCAATACTATTTAAGGACATTAAATTTAAGCTAAAAGACTATTGTTCACTCACCAGGAAGAAAAAAAAATCATACACATTCAAAAAACTAATGGTCACACAGGTGTTAAGTGATTAGAATTGTCAGGTCTCCTGTGGTAAAGTAAAAATTAAAGTTACTTTGGAAAATGGCATGGTGCTATCTACTTGAGCACATACTATGAAACACTAATTATTCCCCTAGTCAGAAAATAAGTGGAAACAATTATTATATGAGAATACTCCAACTGAAACCCACCACTGCTGCCTCTACCAATGGGATAGTTTCCTCCACCTTCCACCACACTGTGCAGGTTAGGACCCAACAACCTCGATGATGGGACCCAGTTTTCACATAAGTACAAACAGAGCCCCAGCACCATTTGGAGAAAAGCATAGGGCACCAAGGACCTGAAGGACAAAGCAAATTGGAAAGAGAAAAAAAAAAGAAGTGGTAGAGAAGGCTAACTAAGAAGGGAGCTTAGGAGGAAATAGTACCTACTGAGTATAAGAGGGGAATAAAAATATGCAGAAGATGAGGAAGAACAGGAGAAAAAAGATAAAGTGAATTCCAATTGGCAAAAATCAAAAAATGGGGTGACAATGGGAGAACCCTTCAAATGGGTTTGGGATGGAATGCCCCTTGGAAAATGAGAGTGGGAAAAAACTAGGGTGCAAACATTTTACCTGCTTTTAGCATGGAGAACTGCACAAGAGATGCTATTTTTTTTTACTTCAGCCTTTTCATTTCCACCTGTCTAGATGCTGACACTCCTTGCTAACTCTCCCATTGTTACACCATCTGGTCTGTTCCATTTAAGCTTTCCTCTGGTTACCAGTTGCACTTCTTCTCTTACTTGCTCTTTTATAACTTGATACCACTTATACTCTGGTAGCCTCTCATAGCAACCCCCAGCCTTGCATCCTGCTCCAGCCCTCCTCTTCCTTCTTCATCTCTAGATTTACCTCACAACTTCTCTTATCAGAGAGCAGGAGGCTGGAGTTAGGTCAGGGTCAGAAACAAACCCACAGCTTCCATTTTATCCTCCACTTTTTTGCATTAATAAGTTCAAAAGGAGTAATGCTTCTTTTTTATTTTTTGCTTGCTTTGTTTTTAAAAAAGGGTAAATAGTACTATATAGAAAAGGAAAAGAGTACTTATCATCAGACATTATGGAGGGGTACTAAGAGAAAGAGGGTTGAAGGTGTTCTCAGGACATTATTAATGTTCTATTTCTTGCTGTAAGCAATAGTACATGGTATTTTTCCTTTGTGGTAATTCAAGGAACTCTATAATTTTAATGTTTGCCTGTTCTTCCTATGCTTAATAAAATCAAATTTATTACATGAATGGCTGTGAAGAAGAGCAAAAGAAGGGATTTAAAAGGACATTTGGGAAGATTTTACTTTAATTTATTTTATTTTTTCTAATTACTTGTACATGGCAGTAGAATGCATTTATATACTTTATAGATCACACAAAAATGGAATGTAATTTCTGGGAACATATTTTAATAATGGACAATTTGGTTGTTTGTGGTGCTGGTTTCATGGATATGTATCTATGCCACAAGATAAAAGTGTACACTTAAGATATGTGCAGGTTAATATGTGTCAATTAAACCTCCATAAGACTGTAAAAATGTGGGATGTATCTAAAGCTGATGTTAAAAATAAAATATAGAGACATAAATCAGTAATCCATAAAATGACTAGGAATTTATTAGCAAATAATCCATCCAATAGTTTGAAACAAAGAAATTTTATAAAAATTGGAGTAGAGAAAAGAAAATCCTAAACAAAAAAGTCAAATTAGAAGATATGGAAAATAAACATAACACAGAATCACCAAAGTAAAAAATGGTGCTTTCAAAAAGCAAATAAGTCAGATGTAGTGGAGCAAGCATGTATTCCAAACAACTCAGGAGGATTAGGCAGAAGAATCAAGAATTCAAAGACAGCCTCAGTAGCTTATTGAATCACTTAGTAACTCAGAGTCACCCTGGTAAATTCAATAATTCAATAAGTAAAAATTGTATCAATTACATACTATGTAATTGCGTATATATGCATATATATAGTGATGTGAATATATTCTGGGAAATTAATTCTAAGATGTTTCTGCTATTTTCCAAATACCTGACAGTGATGACAAGAATCTATTTGGGACAGACTATTAAATGGTAAGGCTGTTTGATATATCAATTCCATTGTTGTACATAAAGTCTACCACTGACCAAAACACCATAATGCAACAATAGTCTGATGTTATAAAGTTAAAGCAATCAGTGTAGACCTCATAATAAAACTAATAAATGGTGGAATTCAAGACAAACCTCTTAATAAGTCTCTTGCTATTTAGACAGTTTTAAACCACAGAGATTGTAGTGTAGGAAAGAGGAAAAAATGCCATTCTTTCCAAAGAAAGATGCTAGGATATGGAGATATTTGTATGATAGTAAAAATGGTATTATATTCTTTACTCATACCACATAACCCATTTCACATACTAAATATAAGAATTATGAAAAGTAAAATATAAAAGAAATTATAAAGCATCCAAGAGTTGACATAAGAAAATGAGACAGGATGCATATGGTGGTGAACAACTGATTTCAGTACTCTAGAGGCTAAGGCAGGAGGATCGCAAGTCTATGGCCAACCCAAGAAACTTAACAAGTGTGTCTGAAAATAATATTTAAAAAGATCTGAGGATATAGTTCAGTAATAATACACCAGTTTCAATCCCCAATATCACAAAAGGGAAAAAGAACAACAAAAAAGTTATTTCTTTCCAAAACTATACAAAATAATATTTTTAAATTTATAAATTGTATAATATTAAAATAAAAATTTAATTCATCAAATAATACCATAAAATGGTGTGAGGAAAAGGTACCTAGTTGCCTCCTATATAATCAAACACTTATAAGAAGAAATATACAGACTGCAAAAAGAAAAGAAGGCAAGAGACTTGAACACTCATTTTAAACAGACCATATATAAGTGTTTCATAATCATGAAAACCTAAACATCTCTAGAAATTAGGTAATGTAAAATAAAATCACATCATATACACAAAGTTAAACAGTATTGATGAACATGTGAAAGAAAGCCATTCTCATAAATGGAAGATATAGTTTAAATTGCTATTATCCATGTGCAGAAATTTTTTAATCAAAAATACATGACACATCACCAGCAGAAACAGAGACTGAAATTAAAACTCCTGGACATATGAAGAAATAGTCATATTCCTCCTGAGTTGAAACCCAGGGGCATGGTTAAAGGGGATGTATATTTAAGAAGAAATAAATAATAAACTGTGAAAAATAATGGTTCTGGAAGCTAGACACATTTTTTGTCATATTCAGTTTGACAAATATTAAAAAAACACCATATATATTTTATAAAGTTGTCACATGAATATTGTATTTCATATGTAAGAATATATAAAAATGTGCAGAATTTGAGAAAATAAAAATACACAGAAGTACATCAAAGAACCAATTGCTCACTTTATGTATAGATGGTAAAACTATCATAAGGATGACCATTTTCTCCAAGTCAACTATAATAATACCTCAATGAAATTAAAGAAGGGAACAATGCAAAAACATCCAAAATTCTCCAGGAAGTTTATACATATATATTAGTCAAGAATGCTGATATATAAAAGCAAAGTACCAGCTATCATTACCTGATACTAATATATGTTATAAAATTTTAATATTGTGGTAATATAAAGACCAAGAAATCACAACAGAGAAAATTAGATAGGTAAATCCATATGTATCTAAATATGGTTTTTATTGTTAAGTGCAATAAAAGGATTATAAAATACAATCATATCAAGAAAAGTATTTAATGTGAATGAATTATACAATCCAACCAAAAGGTAGATATTAGAACTAGAGGCCCAGACCACTGGTTGGTATTGTGTGCAGAATGTGTGCAATACTGGAATGATACCCCAGCACCACCCACCAGGTAGCAGATATTAAGAGGAATGATTATAATAATATACAAAATATGAACCTCCTGACTCTTGATCCACTCATGGATACACCAAATCAATCTTTAATCTTGTTTTGAAACTTTGTTAAATTTATAAGTTAATTAGAGGCATTTAAAACAAAAAAAATCTACCATCAGATGAGTAGGGAAGCATGGTTATACTAGAACATTAGCATTCCTTGAGCAATGATCCTTTATAACTGGGATGGGATACTTAAATTCACTGTCACTCTGAGTAGAGAAAAACAGTTAGGGTCATAAATATAGCACATTTAATTCTAAATTTCCTGTCATTTGAATTTTAATTTAACTGGTGCACACAGAGAAAGAGATTAGATATACATGAGTATAAAGATCAGAGAAAAGGAGTAGTTTTCTTGGAAAATGCAAGAGCCCTGGATTATATTTCAGGGGACCAGGGAAGAAGAGGAGTTAAAACTCAAGGGTCCCAATTTTCCCTAAAAGACATTTGCCAGCATAATATGCAAAAGTCTGTTGCTTGCAGTTGATCTCCTATCTATGCAGCACCAAAGAGTTAACAAGGGAAATACAGTACAATACTTGCTGCCAAAGTGGAAGTGAAGTACTTTATGAGCCCTCTTCCTCAACTCACCTCACTAATAACTACAGGACTAGGCATTACTTTCTATAAGAAATTTGTCTGAAATTCAAATTTTTCCTTTCAATGAACTACATCCTAAACCTCCAGACTTTGGGAACAATGACAAATACAGATGTGCATATCTCAGTATATCACAAAGAAGAGACTCCATATTTGTATGCAAGCATTTCCATGTGCTAAAATCCCCACCAGGAGTGAAGAAAAGGGGCAAAAGTAAAGATCCTTGTTTACTTCTAAAATAGTATCACATCACCTTCTTTTGATGAGTATAAGGCAGCCTCGATTCTAACAAACTTACATCATGAATATAGTGCACCATTCAACTAAAAGAGCTTCTGTGACCTGAGTGCAGCTGTTAGAATGATTATTTCAAAAAGTGGAAGAATAACAAGTACCCCAATTATATGTATATAACACCAGCAGTTTGTAAGGCTAAGGTAGGTGGTTTGCAAGTTCAAAAACCAGACTCAGCAACTTAGCAAGAACCTGTCACTAAATAAAACTTTTAAAACTGCTGGAAATGTTGGTAAGTGGTTAAGTGCCCCTGGGTTCAATCCCCTGTACAAAAAAACAATGTGTCTAATTTAAAATCCCAAAAACCTCCACTACAACACATGACTCATACAACTTTTCTTATTATGTTAGAACTTGGTTAGTGGCTCTTATTAAATAAAAGCAGAATTTCTAATGGTGTGTATAATTTTATTACACTTTGTTTGCTTGATGTTATCTGGAATGGAATGGACCATGGCCAGCATTTGGAGGGAGAAAACCTAACTCTGGAGGCTTTCTGCTTAAAGCTCCTTGATATCATTCAGGGCAGTGTCTCTCCAGTTTTTGAACCTGAGAAGAAATACAGATAAGGAATTGTATTACTCATGTGAAAGGAAAGCAAGTAAGAGAATTGCCTGAACCTTTGTGCATATATAGAATATACACATATATTCCATATAAATGAAACCTTTTTATATACCTGATTGTTTTAGGGGTTCTTTTCCAGGACCTGGGAAAATCCTGGTTCAGTTTATAACAAGGAATGACTCCAGCAGAAGAAATCCAAACCCTCCTGTACAAATCAGCAAAAAATGCATGTTTCTATGTCATTTTCTAAACATAGCTGATAGAGGCATGGAGCACACAACCCTTATATTGGGGACATAAATAAAAGCAGAGCAAGAAAACACAATTAGTTGTACCCCCCTTGAACCACCAGTGAATTGGAAATTGGAATTCAGGCAAGAAAGATAAAATCTTTTATGCTGGGAACGTGGATGACATTGGTGCCTACAGTGAAAAGGTCATTACAAACTTTGGAAATAGAATTCAGGTGAGTGGCAAATAATGGTTAAACAATTAGTATCCACAGTGTTTTCCGGGTGGTTTGTCAACTATGGCCACAGCACATACATGTATAACTTGCCTTCATGAAAAGTATTTTCTATCTGTGTTCTCTAAAATTATTTCTCATTATAGGGATGAGTAAACACAGGTTTCTGGATATTAAATGGCAACTCAGTTGCACAAAGAGAGCTACCCAGAGACAGAACTATATGAAATCCTTTCAAAGCTCCTCAAAGGCTGATTTGCTCCTGATGTGGAGGATGTGTCTGAAGAAATAGTTTCACTCCATTTTTAAGAGAGTACCTAGAGAATACATCCCAATACCAATACAAATTTTTTTTCCTACTTTCATGTTAAGTAAATATTCAAAAACTGAGCTATCAACCTAGATTCCTTATGAGGTAACTGTGTGGAGATTACAGAGTGCAAAAAAGCACATCACAGGTGCAGAGTCTGAGTATGACTAAGAAGAGAATTAAATCTAAAGGCTCATAAATTTTAAAGAAAATATATGTAACTGTTTCAAAAAATAAATGTCCATTTATTGATATCTCTACAACATATCATTCAGAGAACAATAGATTATAATGCATATTTCTTGGAATGCCAAATCTTATCCTATCATGATTTTCTATTAAGATCCAGATTCCAGATAAGACAATTCATGATTCACTGTTAGAAACATTAAAAAAAAAAATCTTCAAGGAAGGACTGGATGTTTTTGTGAATGTGTCATTCAACATTTACTTAACAAACGATGTTGAGAAAATATATTTATTTTCCTGCAGTCATAGGAAAGTGAGATTTTTCTTATTTATATATTCTGTTAGAATTTCAAAAGATAAGCCTTAGAATTTCATTTGAAATAATCTCCAAATACAAAACATATAAGACATCTACAATACAAACTCAGGGGAATAAAATAGTAAAATTTTTTTACTAATTAAAAGCAAAACTTTTTTTCTTGAAATCCAATTCTATCTGCCTTTTTAATACATTTTCTTAACTTTGAAGACAGAAACCACAAAAGAAATTCAGGTAAATGCCTTAAACTGCCAATTAATACAGGGTATATTTATATCTAAGTCTTCAATAATCATAAAAGTATCAATATCTAAAGGAATATTAAAAATATTTAGAGAAATATAGAATTCCATCACAGGCAAAATAATATTGATGATGATATAAAACAAATGAATACTAATAAACTCAAGGAGTTTATTATTATTTGTGGAAAATCTTGCTATTGAAGATATATGATGCTCATTTTCACAGACTTCCTAAAATTACAGCATATGTAACCATGATAACAGGTAAGAACACAACAGTACTCATCCAAACACCAACCATACAACCCCAGGGGCATGGTTCAAGTGAATGTAAATTTTGGAAGAGATAAATAATTATCTGTGGGAAAAATGATTACTAGGAGCCAAATTTTCAGTTATAGTATAATCAGTTTAAGAAATAGTATAAAACACCATGTTAAATTTTATATGTGGGCAATATGCATGTGATATTTCACATGTATACATGTTTAGAAAGAAAATATGTAGAGCTTATGAGAAAATAAGTATCAGCAGAAGCACATGAAACACTTAAATATCTCATGTGTAGATGATAAAACTCATCATTACAAAAAAGACAATTTTTCCCTAACTTTACCTACAATATACCCAGTAAAAGTGTTATGTGCCTATATAAATATATCACAATAAATTCTACTTTTATGCATATCTATAAAGCAGTAATATATAAAACTATAAATAAATGGAAGAGAGGAGAAAGTAGGAGAAGAGGAAAAGAGAAACTACTGGGTGATAAAGAGGAGCAAATTAAATCCCATGCTTATATGATTATGTAAAAATGAACCCCAATATTATGTTTAACTATAGTGCAATAATAAAAAAATGATCAATATGCTTTATTTTTTTTTTCAGTACTGGGGATTGAACCCAGGGCCTTGTGCTTGTGAGGCAAACACTCTACCAACTGAGCTATATCCCCAGCCCTGCTTTACTTTTAATGAAATACAACACCATAAACTTCTAAATTTCATCCACAAAATTATATATAATTTTAGCCAGGAAATTTTTCAATTATAAGATCAAAAGGAGTACTTCTCATTACCTGATATTCATGTATATTGTGAAACTACACTACTACAATAATCAACAAGGAATCATAATATAAACTAAATCCATATATGAATCCATATGTATGTAAAAGTCATATACTTAATTGCAATAAAAAAAATCTAGATAAATCAGATCATAACAAGACACTCTTAGCAAATAAGCTAGACCCTCTCTTGAAATAAAAAAATAAAAATTACTAGAAATATATCTCAGGAGAAAGGTATCCCAAGGATCAACTTCCAGCACCACACACACAAAAATAAAGAAAAAAAAAAAAAGAAAAAGAAAAAAAGAATGGAAAGGAAAGTAAAGAAAAGGAAAGGAGAAAGAAAGGAAAAATGAGAATAAGCTAGCTCAGAAGGAAATGTGGTCCCTACAGACCACAGCTGCTCTCCTGCAGGAAAATGTCATGTGGAGATTTGATTACAATAATGGGACCCCCTGTCAATCACCAATATCTGGAAAGATGCTGGGCCACAGGAACACACCTGTGAGACAGTATTTGAGAATATCTTGCAAGGCAGTGAGGGTTCTCTGCCACTGACATGTTCTCCACCTGGATGCCCAGTAAGATGGAGGGTGCGCTGTCCCACAGGAGGGCTCTGACCTGCAGTTTCCAGAGACTGTGGAGAGTCCCAGTTTGTCAGTCCTGGTTTCTGCTACAAGAAGTCCCACAGTTCCAACAGCCTCCATCCCCAGGCTCGTGATGCCACTGCCCACTCACCATTTCCAAATGTTCAAGAGCCAGTCCTTCTCCCTAGGGTTCTTCAGCCCCTGCACAGCAGAGCAACCTGGGGTTCCTAAGGAGGAGAGTGAAGTCTAGATTCAAATGACCTATATGGTGGTGAAAGGCCCCAGCTCTTTGCCTTAAACCCATGACCTAGGACACTCTACCAAACCCCCCCGGGAAGGTTGCACGGCCTACCTGGAGGTCGTTAAACTGATAACTAGGTTAAGAAAGAATAGGGCGGTTGGGAAAGCATAGATCATCGGGTCCCAGGGAGTGCCTGAACAATCAGGAACTGATAAGCGGGAACCAGGAACCATAAAAATACCAAGAATACCAAGTAATAATTGTGGATTTTTTTGGGATATAAAAACCTTACCCTTCAAGTAACCTATGTGCTGTGTACGTGCTGGATTCAAAATAACCAATAGGAAACCTGTTGCTTACCGCGCGCGCGAAACCTGCCCCTTTACCCTATAAAAAACCTGTACCCCAAAGCCCGGTGTGCCAGTTCACCGAAGCTCCGGCTGAGGTTTTACTGAGCACCCGCAGGCGCCTGTGTAATCAATAAACTGCCTCTTGCTTTTGCAGCCAGGGATCACGTGAGTTCTTCCTTGGACAGGGGGTCTGAGGGTCTTTCAGTGGAGTCAGGAGAAAAGGAGAAGGCAGTGGAAGCCCACACCCAATTCCCTGTCAGCACACACAATTAAACAGGGCTTCAGACCATGACTCTGGGGTATGAGACCAGGGAGTCTTCCCTGTGAGTGACAGTGAATAATAGCCAATGCACATGAATAAGAACAGAATGGTAGGTCCTTTGTTGCAGCTTTTTTTTTTTCTCTTTTGAGGTCTGGGAATTGCACCCCACAGCCTCAGGCTGCTGCTATTTTAAGACAATATTTTCTTCCAGAAGTTGGATCAAGTCCAACCAGCAGAACATTTGCATTAACCTGGTGCACTTTGCCATATCAGTTTATGGATTATGTACACCTGTATATTATTCATGAATAAAAATAATATAATGATTAATAATATAAAATGTTATTTAACTATTCTGCTCTCTGTCCTTGTTAGGAGACAGACTAAACTTTGAATGGAACGACCCCTTAAGGCAACAATATCCGATGAAAACAACACCTAATGAAAGACCCTAAGATCCCCTGTCCAAGGAAGAACTCACGTAATCACTGGCTGCAAAAGCAAGAGGCAGTTTATTGTTATGTTACACAGGCACCTGCAGGTGCTCAGCGAAACCTCAGCCGGAGCTTCGGTGAACTGGCACACCGGGCTTTGGGGTACAGGTTTTTTATAGGGTAAAGGGGCAGGTTTCACACGCGGTAAGCAACAGATTTCTTATTGGTTATTTTGAATCCAGCATTTAGACATCCTTGGAAAAGCCATAAATTTACTTTAACTGGAGAGGGGGATGATAGATAGAGACACAGACAGAGACACAGGCTTCCCCAAATTGCCCGCAGCCTCGCACTTCCGCACCTGCATAAACACAGGTTTTTCCCTAATTGCCTGCAGCACAGGTCGTAAAAATGGTAAAGAATGTATAAACACTGACTTCTCTCTTCTTATCTGTGAAGTCCCCTATTTACTCTGTCCTTGGTCAGGAATCTGGTATCAGAAGTTTTACAGGACAGTTTTATAGTTCCTGCTTATCAGCTCCTGTTAGTTCAGACATGCTCTGACTTTCCCAATTATCCTGCCCCTTTCTTAGCTAAATCTTCAGATAAATTCCTTTAACATGCCCCGTTAATGATTTTTCTTTTTCTCTTAAAATAGGCCTGAGCTGATGGGGCAGGGGTCTTTTCACTAAGGTGCATGGGTATTTTAAATATTTCTAATACTCATGTTGATAGCATAAAAAGAAACAGTTGGAATTGATATTAAAAACATAATGCAACCTTTTGAGTATATTACCTTCAAGTGCTTTATAAAATACTACCAATGAAGAACATGTGCTTTTGGAACTAACTACAACTTAAAGTCTGACTCTCTCCAGTATACTTTATTTTATCATAGCCACATGCCAAGTTTGAAGGATATGGGTGCCCTGATGTCAGAAATTTAAAGGGCCTGGTCTATCACTTTACTAGTTTTGAGGGATAGTGTTCCCTATAATATTTCTCCTCAGGCCCAAAATTAGAAGAAACAATACCCTGAATGGGAGCAGAAAATTCCAACCAGGAAGTGTCCAAAAGTAGATCATTCTTTCCACTTCATACTGGCCACAGGTTTTTCACATTGCAGACATCATACAGGAGAAAAACGAAGATGCCTAGGGTTTACAGACACATAGCCTGCAATCTTTCACAGCCCTGAGTGTTGTTTAAATACATGAAATGCAAACTTATTTGGCAATTTGAGGTTAGACCTATTGACCAAATGTAATATATTTTACCTTCTGTGGATGTATTTCCACAATTAATAAGTAGGTGCACTGGGACTCAGAATAAGCTGTATCTGATTCCAAAGTCAAAATAGCTCCACCAGATCACAAAACTCTTGCGATATTTCTTATTCTCATCAGACTTGAAAGGTGACAAAAATGTAAAAAAGCATGATATGTAATATATGTGTATAAAATCCACTTCTGTGTATTACATAGCACAACACAAAGGGAACATTCTCATAAAACTGTATTATCTTGGGGCTCCCATTCCAGAATGCAGGGAATCCTGATTCCGTTTACCTCAAGGGCAAACACTGATAGAACCATTTACTGGTGACGAGTTCTGCTCCCTCTAATGTTGAAGATTGAACACTAGCCAAGGCAAGCATATTAAGCAGGTTTTATTTAAAAGCAGTAATAATACAGACTTCTCCCAGGAGAGATAAAGGGGCCATGGCCAATGTTCTAAAGTCCCAAGAAGTGAGTGTACCCTGCATCTTTTATAGGTTAAGTCTCTTTTTTCTCCAGTTCTCTCCCCCATTATCTCTCCTTCCTGCCTATGTGACTAGGCCTGGTTTTGCAGGTAAGATATAAAAAGTGAGAAGCAGATGGGGCAGGGGGAGGGCCAAAGTAATTCAGTCAGGCAAGGGCCCAGGGAGCATTAATTAACAACTCTTTGCTTGCAGTCCTTGACAAGGGCAGGTAAATTTGGAAATCAATGAGCTCCAGAGATTCTTAACATTCTTAACATTCCATTCTCCCAGGGGCAGTCTCCAACTTCCAGAGGCAGATGGCTTTCATGGCCTCCATTTCCTTGATTTGACCCCATCCCCTATTTCTAAACTAGTTGCCTGTCCCTAATTCTGGCTTTAATACCAGCTAAATTTTATCTCAACACCTCTTTACATATCAAAATACAGGTTGATGTTAAAGATGTGGGAAGTTAAATAAGGGTTTATTATTATGAAACAGGCTGATTTAAAGGAATGTAAAAGACCACCAAGCCCTGTTTTCAAAACAAAGAGAGGCATGCACTATAGAGTCATGCAGCAGAATTTTTTTATTGAGGTCTTAGAACAAAAGGAGGTCAAGGAGGGACATACAATTATTGGAAGTACTATAAAATATCAAAGAAATGGTACCTGGGTTTTATACAAGCAAGAGTTGGTTTATTGCATAAGGACATGTGGATAACATGATGAAAGGATTATAAGATTTTGATAAAAAAAAAGTGGTGATATTTTATAAAATGATTAAGCACTATCTACACAATAACTTCAAGGTGTTTTGACAGTTGTGGGAGCAACTTATATCAATTCTTTCATGAAGCCTTGATCCAAATGAGTCCTCCAAAAACATTCAATTGAAGAGCTGAGAGAACACCAGCTTCTATTTAGCAAATGGCTTCTCAGCATCATATGTCAGACTGACAACTGCCCAAGACAGAACTGTATGAAATTCCTTCTAAAATTCTCGAAGTCTGGTATACTCCTGCTATAGGGGATATTTGTCTACATAAATAATATTTCTTCTACATTTTAAAGAGAGAGCCTTGCAAAAGCATCCTAGTAGGTCCATTTCAATTGAGAAACTATTGTTTGCCCTTTTTTTATGTTAAGGTAAGCTTTCAGTAACAGATCAACCCAGGTTGTACATTGGGGCAAATGCTTCAAGACTACTTGGTTGAAGAAAGCACAATATGGGGCCCAAAATCTGAGTAGGACTGAGGGAAGAAAATAATCTGTATGACTGATAAGTCAACTAAGAAGTAACTCAGTTAGTCAGTTGAGAAAATGAAAAAAAATGGAACAATGTGATCTTATTTACTTCAGTGAAAAGAGATCAACCAAGAAAAATAACTTTTTAAATGTCAAAACCAAGAGAATCCTGGCTGAGAGAGGCTGCTACAATCAGAGATTTTTTGTGCCAATTAAACTTCAGCAGCCCATCTGTGATGCTATCTGCCTGTATTTATTAAAATGTTGCATGTTCACATCCCTTCATTCAGTGTTCTCTTTCCTGGGAGTCTGTTTTCTGCAGCCCACTAGTATATATTACCACTCGAATTGTATCCTCACTCTAAATCTCACATGTTGATGTTCCAAGAACCTGGTGCCTCAGACTGTGACTTCATTTAAATATATGGTTCCTTTTTAATTTTTATTTTTATATTATGTGGTGCTGGAGATTGAACCTATGGCCTTGGGCATATGAGGCAAATACTCTACCAACTGAGCTATATACCAAGTTCATTATGGTTCTTAAAGTCATGGTTAATGCTAATCCAGTTAGTTGGTATAAAGCCTAATCCAATTAAATTTTTCTCCTCATAAAAAGCAGGAATCGAGGATACAGAAGACACTTCACAGAAGAAGATATACAAACATATGGAAAAATGTTCAACATCTCTAGTAATAAGAGAAATGCAAATCAAAACCACCCTAAGATTCCATCTCACCCCAATTAGAATGGAAATTATCAAGAATACAAGCAACAACAGGTGTTGGCGAGGATGTGGGGAGAAAGGTACACTCTTACATTGCTGGTGGGGCTGCAAATTAGTGCAGCCACTCTGGAAAGCAGTGTGGAGATTCCTTAGAAAACTTGGAATGGAAACACCATTTGACCCAGCTATCCCACTCCTTGGTCTATACCCAAAGGACTTAAAATCAGCATATTACAGAGATACAGCCACATCAATGTTCATAGCTGCTCAGTTCACAATAGCCAGATTGTGGAACCAACCTAGATGTCCTTCAATTGATGAATGGATAAAGAAAATGTGGTATATATATACAATGGAATATTACTCAGCCATAAAGAATGATAAAATTATGGCATTTGCAGGCAAATGGATGAAACTGGAGAATATCATGCTAAATGAGATAAGCCAATCTCAAAAAACCAAAGGAAGAATGATATTGCTAATAAGTGGACGATGACACATAATGGGGGGTGGGAAGGGTTAGTGTTGGGGTTGGAGTTGGGTTTAGGGAGGGGGGCAGGAATGGAGGAAGGAAGGACTGTATAGATGGAGGGGAAGGGTGGGAGGGGAGGGGGGAAGGGAAAAAATGGCAGAATGAATCAAACAACATTACCCTATGTAAATTTATGATTACACAAATGGTATGCCTTTACGCCATGTACTGACAGAGAAAAAACATGTATCCCATTTGTTTACAATAAAAAAAAAAGGATACAGAAGAATAGAAAAACTCATGCAAAGTCAAAAGAGAGCAATATAAATGTTAAAGTGTGGACCTCAAAGGAAACCATTCTTGAAGATATGTTGATATAGAGATTCTGGAATTGGCACAAATAATTTTGTTTCATCCTATCTGTGCTTTTTCATGACAGCCCAATGATATTGATGGAGCCCACTAGAAAACATATTCACTGTCCCTGCAGCATGAGTGAATGATGGTACAAATGAATCACATCACATTTTAACAGAATTGAAAGGCTGAGCTGCTGCAAGAAAAATTTTTTTTTCTGGAATATTATAACAGTGTTGAGGATACAATTGTTACCTGATGGAGCTATAGAGATTTGTGGCAACCCTCTGCTTTATTAGAAGAATAACTGTTTGGACTATATTTATCTGACTTCAGGACTTGGCCCAGGTAATTTAGTATTAGTGGAAAGCAAATAAAAATAAAAATCTGAAGAGCATGTGATGAAGACTTACTCTTTAACTATAAAATGAAAACTTGAGTTGGGCAGAGCTGCTGAAAATTACAGGTGTGAGAAATGGTATACTCACCCTGAGTTGAACATTTCCAAATAAACACATTCAGATTAAGAATATAAATATTCTTTATTTATATATTCTCCACAGTCTCATATAGTAATGTGACTTGAGAAACTAGTACCAAACAAAATCTAAATTTGATGCTCATTGACACATTTCTAGATACCAAGTCAAAACTGGAGACATTTAAAAAACTGAATATTTTTTAATATTCATTTTATTTGTATATGAAAAAACATTTTGTTAAAAATACAAATAGTATAAGCTAATTATTCAAACTTCATCAAAATATGTTATGAAATTTGCCTCAGTTAAGTTCTGCCTTAGTAAGTTAAAAAAAAGTGTGAGGTCTAAAAGCTCAATGTGTTAAACAAGGAACAATCCATTAGAAGAGGGATGCAGAGGAGGCAGATTCCTAGAGAGCCTACCACTCTATTTGATATACATATTTCTAAAATTATTCTTCAGACAAATTGGTTTGTCACTTTAAACCCTTTTAAAATCACTGTTGAAAACTAAATATGTGACTAAAGTGTTTCTAATATTGGCACAAGAATTTCATAGATATTAATCCAAAGGTCTGTTGGAGAAAAGAGGTGCATGAGTGTTTTTGTTAGGTGTGTGTTTCAAAGGTATTGAAGCAAAATCAGAATAAAATGATTCAAAAATTATAGCAACAAAATTTGATTGAATCTTTCCTTTTGTTTATAGGCACTATTACAGTGGTGAAGTCAAGCAAATACAGGAAAAGTAGCACTTCATACCTAAAAGTGGCCATGTAAATGACTGTGGGCCAGCCCAAGACAAAAAATGTTACAGAATTGATGTTGCCTTCTACCATTTCATCCACAGGGCTTGTTGTTCACTTATCTGTTTGTTTTATTCTCTGGTTCATATATAAGTTATTATTTCTTGAAAGATAATAACCAAAGAAAATTATTGATATTTTATTTATTAAATTTTATAGGAACTTCTGGATTTGTTATAATAGGATATTTGCAAATAACCATGGTCAGAGAATGTCTCTGGTGTTCATCTTCAGTGTCTAGAAGAGTATGTTGTAACATGGTTGAATACCGAGGCCCAAAAAGGCCTTTGAAATACTTGGGGAACTGTTTCAACCTCATGATTCTGTTTATAGAAGTTTTCTTTTTATTTTTTTAGCATAATTATTTTAGTCTTCTGTATGTAATACATTTGGATCAACCATCTAATTTAAATTTATTGTGGTTATAAAAATTTATAAGTTACTCCAACTTGCTTACTTTCTAAAGTCTTAACTGTTTGGAATTACCAAGTTATATTAAATTGTTTACAAATATATATTAAAGTAGATGTTCTAAAATATCTTCAGCTTAGAGAAATTGATCATATCATTTACCATGATAAATAAAATTTATCATATCATTTTCAGCTTCATTGTTGTGAGATATTCTAATATTTACAATTGTAGGTAATTTTAAATTTTTCTTTTTATGATTTTATTAACTTTTACATCCTCTATTCTGGTAAATTTCTGAAAACCAATGGCCTAAAACAGAGTTTAAACTAAGCTAGCAAAGACAAAAACAGGAAGAATACAGTAGATAAAATCATCTTTCATCTCTGTGAATGTTGATGGTAGCTGCCTTTTGAAAAGTCATCATTAGGGCTGGGGATATAGCTCAGTTGGTAGAGTGCTTGCCTTGCAAGCCCAAGGCCCTGGGTTCAATCCCCAACACTGCAAAAAAAAAAAAATGAAAAGTCATCATTTGTCGGGGTTTCGGCCGGACCCCTGGCCCTAGGTGTGGCAAGGCTAAGATGGCGCCTGGCAGTGAGCCAGAGCAGTTAACTTTTGCACAAACAACTGACATCGTATTGAGGAAGTTCGAGGGATTGGCTGAGCTCCCTGATGGACAGTACAGGTCCACTGTATGCCTGCCTTTGCTGCCTGTATCTGTTATGCTCCCCCCTCGTGCAAAAAGGCTGATTGGTTACAAGTACTGTATATATTGGAGTGTAAGTTCCTCAAAGGGGGAACAAAGAAAGAACTAGGAGAAAGTAAGCATGCAAAATAAAGAGCTCTGAAGAACCAGGTTTGCGTCTCGTCTCTCTGCGGGCAGGGAGCGCGACAAATGGTGCCGAAATCCCCGGATCCAAAGAACAATAATTTTTCACAGACAAGGGTAAGTTAAGTGGTAAGTAATAAAGTAATAAAATAATAAAGCAATAAAGTAATAAAGTAAGTAAGGCTAGAAAGCCCGGTAACAGAGAAATATTAATAGGCTTTAAGCCCGGTAGCAGAGAAATATTAATAGGCTTTAAGCCCGGTAGCAGAGAAATATTAATAGGCTTTAAGCCCGGTAGCAGAGAAATATTAATAGGCTTTAAGCCCGGTAACAGAGAAATATTAATAGGCTTTAAGCCCGGTAACAGAGAAATATTAATAGGCTTTAAGCCCGGTAACAGAGAAAGATTAATAGGCTTTAAGCCCGGTAACAGAGAAAGATTAATAGGCTTTAAGCCCGGTAGCAGAGAAAGATTAATAGGCTTTAAGCCCGGTAGCAGAGAAATATTAATAGGCTTTAAGCCCGGTAGCAGAGAAAGATTAATAGGCTTTAAGCCCGGTAGCAGAGAAATATTAATAGGCTTTAAGCCCGGTAGCAGAGAAATATTAATAGGCTTTAAGCCCGGTAGCAGAGAAATATTAATAGGCTTTAAGCCCGGTAACAGAGAAAGATTAATAGGCTTTAAGCCCGGTAACAGAGAAATATTAATAGGCTTTAAGCCCGGTAGCAGAGAAATATTAATAGGCTTTAAGCCCGGTAGCAGAGAAAGATTAATAGGCTTTAAGCCCGGTAGCAGAGAAATATTAATAGGCTTTAAGCCCGGTAGCAGAGAAAGATTAATAGGCTTTAAGCCCGGTAGCAGAGAAATATTAATAGGCTTTAAGCCCGGTAGCAGAGAAATATTAATAGGCTTTAAGCCCGGTAGCAGAGAAATATTAATAGGCTTTAAGCCCGGTAGCAGAGAAATATTAATAGGCTTTAAGCCCGGTAGCAGAGAAATATTAATAGGCTTTAAGCCCGGTAGCAGAGAAAGATTAATAGGCTGAAAGCCCGGTAAAAGTTCACAGAAGGCAGGTTCGTTGCCCGGTAAAATTAGTTAGTTTCAATTTATGAAGTGGTACCAAACTGTGTGTGTGGTGTGTTATTTTTGTGTTTGTTGTGTGGCTTGTTTGTGTGCTCGGAGCTCTTAGTGCTGTAAGATTTAATCATAGGAACAGAACTGTCTAAAACTAGAATGCAACAGCCTCTTAGGGAGTTGCTAAAAAGTCATGGAATGTTCCACAGTGGGAACATAAAATAGTAGCCATAGTCCCCACAAGTATTGGGAGATAATTGTTTCATAATTTTCTGCATGCAAACCTAACCTGATTTCTCAACCAGGTAAAAAAGGGTTAAAAAGTCCTGGGTGATCCTCCCTCCCCCTGCCACATTGCAATGTAACTACAGCGTCTCAAGGAGAAAAGGGGGGTAACCTAAAGATAAGAAGAAAAGAAGAAAAAAAGTGTCCGTTTTAAACTCCTGGGCCGCTACACAAAACTAACTTATTCTTCAGGATTCTTGTTTTGTTTTTTCTTTAATGCTGTATTTTTGAGCTCATAATTTTGATCCTGCATACCTAGGTTAATGATTTTTTTTTCTTTTTGATCAGTTCTATTTTTTATTCAACTGAAGTTTTTGAACAGCTGTTTCATTGCAATGAACATTTACCTATAAAGTTACAAGGCCTTTGATTTTGTGTTATGTGTTATGTTGTGCTGTCTAATGTCATGTTTTGTCAAAACTGAGCGCTCTTAAAATTAAATTGGGTAAACTAATGAAAGTAATATATCTTTAAAAATAACTTGCAATTCTCCAGGTGGTCAAACTAATGAAATGTTAATGTTAAACAATGTCTAATATCAATTGCTTCTAGGACTTTTCTTTAACAGGAAAGAGGCAGCAGATCCTGTTCAGGACACTTGTCTGATATCTTGGTTTTATAAAATAAATAAATTGGAGTTAACATGTATGGGATTACTCAAATGTGTTTGTAGAGACGTCTGGTTAATTTACAAAGTTAAAATGCTAATTGTTAAATAACATCAGGTACTCTTAACTCCTTTAATTCCATGGGGTATCATACTTAAACCTTATTGGTGTTCTCATAGGATGGTAAATAAAAGGGTTTAAAATTGCTTTGTGTCATCACTAAACTAAAAACAAGGTTACTATATACAAAGGGTCCCAAAAGTTTCAACTGTGTTTCAATTAAGAGTACTATAAACAACAAAATATTTAATCTTATTAAAATAGGGTGATTTATCTATATTCAGAAATTTCATAAGAGTTGTTTCAGAATGTGAACAAAAAGGGGTCAACAAATAGGAAAGAAAAAATAAAAGGTTCTGGGTATGGAAATGTATTTAATAAAAAGGAAAAGAAAATGTTTCTGGATAAGAAAGTCTATATGTAATAAAGGGCAAGTTTCAACAAGTCTGTGTGTAACTAAGTTGGTTGTATGTATGTAAATCAGCTAAAGCTATTTAAGGTTTTTCCTAAGGTGAAATACTAATGTTCTGATATAAGCCAAAGTTTAATCTATATGGTAAAATGACATGGTAAAATAACAAAGTTTTCTTAAAAATAGGGGTTTATACAATTATGGTTAAACAACTGTTAAAGATTGTACTGCATTATAAAGTCTAAATTTTTCTCTAAAAACTAAAATTGGTAAGAACCAATTCCTCACTAAAATTAAAATAACTCTAACCACAGATGTACCTTATAACCCACAAAAACTAGGTATTGTTAAACATGCACATCTCACCCTCAAAATGCTCTTTATAAACAAAAAGGGGGAATAGAGGAGACCTTCAGGTCCCCTAAAGATAAACTTTCTCTTTGTCTCTTTGTTTGGGGTTTTTTAACTCTGGGTAATAAGGGTAACTCGGTGCTTTACTGGAGCTGCGGCTCAGTTTGTGTGTTTCCACGGAATAAACTACTTACTACCTCTTTTTAGTCTCTTAGGAGGAACAGTTCAACTATGTAACAAAACAACTGCTTCTCTCAATTGTACTTCAGATTTGTGCTATCTCTCAATGTTAAAATGCTTCTAGGTTCCTGCTGGCAGACTTAATGTGTGTTCCTACTTTCTTGCCCATACCAGTTTCTGTTACAGATGATGAATTGCCAGTATTGCTTTCTAGAAACAAGAGAGACTTTGGAATCACCGCAGCAGTCATTACCACCATAGTTGCATCAGCAGCAGCAGCAGCCGCAGCAGCTGTAGCCTTGACGACATCAGTACAGTCAGCAACTAAGCTTAATGAAGTGGTGCAGCAGACAGCTACTGCTCTGTCTACTCAACAAACAGTAGATCAACACATGAAAGCGGGAATTCTCTTGGTGAACCAGAGGGTGGACTTACTCCAGGAACAAATGGACATTTTGCAGGAACTGTTAAGCGTAGGATGCATTTATCACCTAAGAGGACTTTGTGTTACACCCATAGCTTATCATAACTTCAGCTATGCAGCAAATTTGTCTAGAATCTTGTCTGTTCAGCTACGTTCCAACTGGTCTTATGAATTTGATAATCTTACTGCTATTCTTAGATCTCAAATTGTTAGTCTCAATGCTACTAGAGTTAATGTAGCCCCTATGTCCGAAGTACTAAGTTGGCTATCCTCTTCTTTCAGTTTTGTAAAACAATGGGCAGGTATGGGAGCCTTTTGTATGTTCATGGTTGTTGCTGTTGTCTTCCTCACACGCTTTATCATGCGCATGCGCCGAGATCAAGCTAGAGATCGTATCATTTTCCATCAGGCCATGGCTGCCCTAGAGGCCGGCAGTTCCCCACAAGTATGGCTCACGATGCTGGATCGCTAGCCAGACGGGTAAGGAAGGAGGTGACCACCGTACCGACCTAAGACAGGAGCTGTAGCATGCTCTGCAGTTATCCGATGACGGGTAAGGACGGTGGTTGACCACTCCGCCTAAGACAGGCACGGTCCCGAGCTTTCCTTTTCTTTTTAAAAGAGAAAAGGGGGAACTGTCGGGGTTTCGGCCGGACCCCTGGCCCTAGGTGTGGCAAGGCTAAGATGGCGCCTGGCAGTGAGCCAGAGCAGTTAACTTTTGCACAAACAACTGACATCGTATTGAGGAAGTTCGAGGGATTGGCTGAGCTCCCTGATGGACAGTACAGGTCCACTGTATGCCTGCCTTTGCTGCCTGTATCTGTTATGGTCCCCCCTCGTGCAAAAAGGCTGATTGGTTACAAGTACTGTATATATTGGAGTGTAAGTTCCTCAAAGGGGGAACAAAGAAAGAACTAGGAGAAAGTAAGCGCGCAAAATAAAGAGCTCTGAAGAACCAGGTTTGCGTCTCGTCTCTCTGCGGGCAGGGAGCGCGACAATCATTAAAACTGCTTTTTGAAAATTTCTACTGAATTTCCATTATGCCATTAATACAGGCAATTGACTTTTGGACAGCTTTTATTCTCATGATGGGTCTGAGACTTAGATATTTAGAAGACAATGAGATGGACAAAAATCTTACTTCTTGATGAAATCTAGGTAACAGAAGAAAAAATGTAATTCCTTTGAGAAACTTTTTTTCTATTAACATTTTATTCAGGTCTCTGAATTATATATCATGTGCAAATGTGAATATTTATTGACCTAGAAAGAGTCAATTCAATAGTCCTTTCTCTACATCAAAATGTGCAAAGGGTACCCATTCCTGATATCATGAATATTGATTTTAGCAAGTTTAACAATATTTTCTGTTCTCAAACAAAAATGATAGCTGGTATTTACTGAAAACCTACCAGGTGCCATTGTGTAAAGGTCTACAATGTTTTTTTAGTTTAATTCTCAAATATTATTTGCATAAATAAACAGAGCCATAGAGAGATTAACTTGCCAAAATGAAATAGCTTAAATCAGAAGTGCTAGAATCTGAGAAAGGAAAGAGTACAATTCTGAGCTTACTTGTGTTCTGAAATCTTACACACCTGCAAAAAGACCTGAAAATTGTGATCCCTATGTACCAAGTGGATGGAAGTCACTTTTTGGTCTTAGGATATCTGTTTTTGGCTACTCCAAGATACAAGAATTTCTGACATAATTATTTTAATTATGGGTTTGGAAGAGAAAAATCGTGAACAGTTATGGATATATAAAGGTAGAATGTCTATCTCACAAGTGCTAAAACAAGTATTCCAATAAAGTTTTATAGTAAAGTGAGCACTACAGGGGTCATAGTGTTCTTCAAATTTTAACTCTCAGTCTGACATAGTAGTATCCTATAAACATTAAGAAACATGAATCTGTCTTCTGACTGCAACAATATTGCTATTATTATCTGGAATTGCACTACACTAACATAGACAAAATTCTAATATTTTAGTTTTATGTAATGTTATTACATTTTAATTTTACATAACAGTGGTTCTCATTGTGACATATTTCTCCTTGCATGTATTATCATTTACTCTAATTCATTCCCTAGTACTTCCCTTGTCTTCTTTACCTCTCTTATCCTGTTCCCCATCCTCTACTCTTCTGGCCTTACTTTTAATTTATTTACATTTTTATTGGTTGCATTATAATTATACATAAATATGGAATTCACAATGATATCTTCACAATTTATACAGTATATTTTTTCAATAGTATTGCCCAGTTCTTTCTTTTTCCCTCCCTACCTCCATCTTGATCCACTACCTCTCCTCTACTAACTTCCCTATTTATCTGAGATGCTTCTTTTTCATTCCTTTTTTCTAATTTATGTATCTGAGGATAAACTGACTAAATTAAAGAAAAATAATCTCCCCAAGTAAATTACTATTTTCTACATGTAGTTTAATGCTTCCAAATTTTAAGAAGATGGGTAGGCTAGGACCTGTATCATGGAAGGAAATACCATGAAATATTATAAAATAGTATTCTCCCTCCTTTTTTTATATAGAGAGGCATTATGGTTACATTTTGTGATAGAAATTGCAAATTTACCTCAAATATCCATTGAAAATTGAAGTGAAAACTAATAATCAGAAGCTTATTTAAAATCTCTCTTATGTACACATAATTTTTTGCTGTTAATTTGTTTATTGAAAGAAATATGAGACTAGTGATGACTTCAGTGGGTGTGAGGTTGTTTCCAGAAGTTCGGTCCTTGGGCCGGATGCCAATCCAATAATGAGGATGTTTTTTGGAAGAGGAAAAAGATGGTTTATTGCCTTGCTCACAAAGGAGAAGTGCAGGGCCACCTATTCCAATGACTGTGATTTTGCTCATAATCAGAAACTGGGGTTTTTTATAGAAATGAATGAGAGAAAACAAGTTCAGGAATGAGAGTTCAGGAAGGAGAAAATCAAGGAAAGGAAGATCAGGGAGGAGAAGTTTAGGGTTAAGAACAGGGAGAAGTTTAGAGAAAAGATTAGGAAGAAGGTCAGGGAAATGGTTAGGAAAAAATATATATCATTTTAAAGTGACAAGGGATATGCTCAAAGCATCAAGTGATCCTCTGTTACATTACTCCACTGTGAACTTCTAGCTTCTATTTCTATGGAAAGTGGGCAACAATATCTCCAATCTCTTTTCTACTGAAAGCAGGAAAAATTAGGGGAAGTATCCCAAAGTCCTTGTTCTCTATCAAGTGGGACATGAACAGTTAAGGACATGTGACTGAACAAGGCATACATAGGGCAGAGTTCATGCTAAGTTCACAATAAGCAGTGCAGTAAACCATTATTTTTGTAAATATTAAGCACAAAGAAATTAGTATTTCACTCAGTCTCTGAAAACCATGTGAACTGTAACTCATAAACTTAGTGAAAACCAGATCAAAATCATCAATGTAGAAGGATAGGAAGATTTGTAGTTCTATGAAATCAGACTGAAATTAACTCAGGAGAAATTTGCAACTCTTGCATTATTATTAGGCACTCTTAAGAACATTTCCATGATAACCTCCAGCTTTTCTTACTTTTGGTAGGACACACAAAAGTGTTCCTCTTAAGTTATATTATAAACCATTGCTTTTCCTTTTAAATGTCCATGTAGGACTGTGCTCAGGATTTACTCTCCTGCCTGGTGCTTGAGAACAAGTTTGTCAAATCTGACCTTTGTCCTATCTACTCTTAAATGTCAGCTGAGATTCCTCAGAGCTTACTCTTGAGGACAAGGTGCCAAGCATCCTGGCTTCTTTAGTTTTCCTGTACAAGATAAAACAACTGTCAGGATGGGTTAGGCCTGACTCATCATATATTGCTTCTCTTGGATGCATCAGGGTTATTTTCATTGCCATTGACACATCTCTTAGTAGAATGTATACTGGTTAACTTCCTATTCTCTAGGGTTGTCTCAATATCCCTTATCAGCAGACCAGGTGACTCACCAGATGTGCAGGGCCCAGAAAGGGATCCTGTCATTCTTTGAAACTTGAATGACTTTAGATTGAAAAGTAAAAATACTAGTTGCTTTTTCCTTGGTCCTTTCACTTTTTTGCATTATTCATCATGTTTTTGAATTTAAACAACAGGCAAGAGAGTTTCACCTGTTTAAAGAGAGAGTAACAGGTTATAACAGGTATATATAATTGAACAGATACCCCTTTATTTTAATTGGGGTTAGTATTAGTACTGGAAGTAAGCATTTTATACTCTACAGATTACATGGAAAATACAAAATGAAATTAACAGAGCAAAAAAATTCTTAAGTTTTTGTGATGGCTATGAACCAAGAAAAATGACTTTTATACTCTTGAACCTTTAGGTATATATTATATTCCCTGTATGAGATAAAAATACTCTTTACAAAAAAATCAATCTTTAGAACACAACTTTACATAGGCTGATATCTAGACTATTTTGGAAACATTCTAACATGGAGTAAGTGGGAGGTAGAGTCTTATCTGGTAAGATAAGACACTCTTCACAAAAAACACAATACAACATTACATCTGAAAATATAAATCAAAGACAGACTGAGACAACTTTTAACTTTACTTTTACATAAAAAGTGGCAGAATCCTTTCATGGTTTACAATATCACCTTTGAACAGATCAGGTTCTCTTTAATACCTTCAAAAATGCATTTAAATTCCAATTCCAGTGTGAAGAGTCATACAAAATTGGACATATAACTTTTTGACAACAGGTTACTTTAGCTATAAAACATCACATGCATGAATAATTACCAATCAAATTTGTTATTTCCATACAAATGGGAGTCTTTTGCTACACCTAATTGTACTTTGGAGAAAACCAACTGTGATACAAAGTTGCTCCCCACCCTCTCTGGTGCAGCCATTTTCCCTGCCTCCTAACTACTGTCAGTCTGTGAACATACTAGCTAGCTATTGGTTCATCAGTCAGCTTGCAAGTATCCTTCTCCATTATTGGTCCCCTGTTAGCCTGGTGGGATTCTTAAAGATAGCTTCACCGCCATCTTTTCTCTCTTGCTTTTCTCTCCCCCTGACTCACTTTCTCTATCCTCCTTGCTTTCACACTCTTTCTTGGGCATGCCCTTTCTTTTTCTTTCTCTTTCCTTTCTCTTTTCCTCTAATTTTCTCTCTTACCCTGCAGGGAGACACTCTATTTGCTTAATGAACTCCCTTATGTGATTTCCTGTGTCCAGCGTGGTTTCCATGGGATCCCTTACACCAACATGGCAAAGTGATCTCTGAAGAGAAGACTTTTTACATTTGACTAAGTTTAAATATTAAGGTAGAATTTAGAATACAGTGTATGATGACAATAATCACAGGTCTGCATGGGTTAACAAAATTCAAAAGATAGCCTTAAATCTCTTATACATTTAGAAAACAATGTTAATGATCAGAAATTGACTTAGTCAAAGCAAGCAGATATAAGACAGGTCTTCAAATGCTAGTGTTGCCTTTATATGTCAGACACAATGTATCTAAGAGAGCACTTATTGGTGTCTTGCCATTAAGCTTATATAAACCTACATTTTATAAATTTTTACAGAAAACTTAGACAAGGTTTAGAGAGATAGAGTTCACAGATGCACATATATACCATGTCACATATGTTTAGGGTGTCTACTATGTTGTTATAAACTAAGAAACAGTTGTTTGTTTAACCAGTTATTGATCCTGCAACTCTCTCCAGACATTTAGTTGGATGAGAAACTGTTATAGCAAGATTTGCTTTGCTCCAGTAATGAATATTCCCTGGCAAAATGGGGTCCCCTGTTAGATCTAAAAAGGGGAGAACATTCCTGTCCCCAGTTCCAACAGACCAATTCTAACTGCAAGATTATACAAAAAAGAAACAGAGAAAAACAACCAGAGAGGAACCCCAAAACCATGGCTCACACATGGAAACCTTTAAATTGACCAGGCAAGATTTTTTCCAAGAGACTAACCATAGAATCAGTGAAGTACAAGCCATATCTTAAAAGGGGCATTAGTATATACAAATAAACAGAAAACCAGAAGGGATTCCAAAGACCAAGGCCAACAAACAGATGAGAACCTAGAACAGAAAAGAAGGGAGTACTTACCTCTAGGTTCTTGAGTCTCACTGATTCATGACTCCAACACAGCTGGAGCCACAGATGTTCCAAGAAGAAGCAATCATATGTTCCCACAAAGAAAAATTAGATGTATGGAATCAAGGGTCTTGGTGTGCACACCAAATGGCCAAGACCAAGACCAAATGGCAAAGGGTGTCACAATTTCTTGTATTTAGTTTCTTTTTTCTCAAAGTAAAGCAACTTATAAAACAACTCATGCAGTTCAGGGGAAAAAGGCAGGAAATCCCCAAAGCTAAAAGATCATCAACAGATCTTGGGACAGTCCTTAGGTCCCACCCACTATTCATGGAACAGCTCTTCTCATTTGGCCTGAGGCAAACTCACACCATCACCAAATTTCTTCAGCAGTCTGCTCTCAACAAACTCAACAGTCATCTTGTACTCTCTTCATGGATTTGGGAGTCACTTGAAGGTGAAGCCTGATCAAGAAAGTTGGAGCAAGGGCTGCCCTCAGGTCCCATCTAGGGTGCCAAATTTATTGCCAAAAGCCCAGTCCTTATTCCAGATGGCAATCTAATAATGAGGACACAGTTTTGAGCAAAAGAAAAAAGATGATTTATTGCTTTGCTAGCAAGGGAGAAACAGGAGACTGCTGTCCTAAAGTCTGCAATTCTCCCTATCAGCAGGAACAGGAAGCATTTATGGGGGTGATTCAAAGAAAATCAGTTTAGGGAGGAGAGTTCAAGAATGAAAAGATCAAGGAAGAGAAAATCAGAGAGGAGAAGGTTAGGAAAAAGAAGATTAGGGAGGAGAATTTTAGGGAAAAGAAGATCAAGGAGAAGGTCAGGGAAAAGGTGGGGGAAAAGATAAAAATATCTAAGTTTCAAAGCTACAAAGATATAGTGAAAGTATCATGTGATGTGTTGCAAGGATAGTAGTCAATTCTTTTCTGTTAATCCTAAATGATTTCTCTATGGTTATTAACAGAGAAAACATTAACTTCTTTCTAAAACTTTGTTCATTAAACTGCCTGTTTTTTAATCAAAATTTAAATTTTTTAAATACTGTACATTTCTAACATAGTAATTAAAAACCAACTGTTTTAAATCCTTTTTTTTCCAATTTAGAATGGAAAATCCTGAAAATAAAATCAAAATAATACTCTGGAAATACTGTCACCAATAAGCATGAAATGGAGAAAATATATTATTTTAGCCAATTAGAAAAACACAAATTCTCTGTATTGTACTTACTAATACTCATCTACTTCAATTAAATAAATATGTGGCAGTTGGTCAATTATTTATCCCAATTTAGTTTATTTCTTTGAGCTAATCCTAATGACTGAAAGCAGTTTCCTAAAGAATCTGAAGAAGTGATATAATAAAGAACCAAAGACTGCCACTTGCCTTTTATGACTGAGAACAAATAGCCTTAATACTGAATGCAATTAAATGTTCCAGTACATCACCCAGTCTTTTGTCCAAGTGTGAGACGTAAAAAGACACACATTTGGTATTTCAGGGGCTGTTTCTGTTTGGTTGTTTCTTATTTTACAAAATTATTCTTTCCATTAAGATGGTTTGTGAATATGTTTAAATGTTTCTTATGAGATCAGACATGTAGAAAGCATTTTGAAAAATTGTGGTCAGAAATTTTGCAAGACAGCAACATTTAATAATTATTTCATCAAATATTTCTGTTTTAAGGGTTTTGGGTTTTCAAAAATAATAAAAATTAAGTAATAATAACAATTATACATGACTCATATTTTGAAATATCTAATAAACATAAAATTCTTGAAAACCTATTAGGAACTGTTTACCTAAAATAATGTTTACATCAATGGATATAGAGTTTGTGACTTCATGAAAACATTCAGGTGACCTAAAAATTTATCCCGCAAGCAGCATGTGGAAAACACATGGCATAAATTTATTTGAGATTGGTAAGATCAAAATTAAAAGTCATCTATAGAAGTAGATGGTAGGCATATTTTCCCCAATGTATCTAAAAATAGCAATTTTCCTGTAGAAAAGAATGTATACAATAGAATTTTAGCAAAACATATTAACAAAACAGAAACCCATTTGGATTCTTGCAATATTCAGAGCAATAGACACCTTTAGATAAAGAAAAAAAAGGTCTTCTATTTTAAAGATTACCATACTTGCAAAGAAACTAATCCAAAGAAGATGAAGAAAAATGTATTCCTCTCTAACAACTGAATGTAAGTTATGAGCAAATAGACTTTATGGTCCTTTAGAGTTCAGTAATTTGAATATCATAATAAGTCTTGTCTGGCCTCCAGACTGAGCACAGACAAAGCACCTGAAAAGAATGTGATCAAGTAGGAGGATTTAGCTTTTGGAATTTAATCCTATATTCACACCTCATCTCTGCCAAGTCCCAGTATATGATGAACATCCTGAGCCCAAGTGTTCAATATGTAAAACAATTTTCCTTGAGAGATTGTTAGAAAAATTAAATTTGAATACATCTGGCTTTTTTAGTATAATACCTAAGGTATAGAACCCATTCAAAGTTTTACATAAGTTAATGATGAATATTCTATATTTAAAACATAAGGACTTGTTTCTATACAAATAGCCTCCCTAGTTAGAGCTTTACTTTTACCTAATGCAGAACCTTGGGTAGAGATTCTTTTTCTTTCCTTTTTGTACCATCTTATTCAATTACAAAGTTGCATTGTAGGTATTTCTTCCATTGAAATGCATTCTGAATGTTTTCTTCAATTGTATTTTAAGAAATTCAGATGTGCAGAGTGGCAATTTTGTATAATCCTGACTACTTACAGGCATCTGAGGGGGAGGATCTCAATTTTGAGACCAATCAAGGAAACCTCATGGGACTGTCAGCAACTTAACAAGACCCTGTATCAAAATAAATTAAAAAATAAATAAATAAAAAGACTGGAAATGTAGGAAGGTGTTAATATGCACCTGAGTTCAATCCCCAGTTCAAAAAAAAAAAAAAAAAAAAACTTGAGTTATTCAATACACCTTGTATTACAACTTTTACTCAATGAAATTTATTTTCTCATCAAAAGTAAATGTGAGCCAGGTGTGGTGGCACATATCCATAATCCCAGCTGTGGGAGCTTGGGGCAAAAGGATCATGAGTTTAAAGCAAGTCTCAGCATGTTAACAAAGCCCAAAGCAACTCAAGAAGACCCTGTCTCTAAATAAAATAAAATAAGGGCATGGGATGTGGCTCAGAGCTTATCCCTGGGTTCAATTCCAGATACCAAAAAAAGAAAAAAAAATATGAAGTTAATGGTTAAAAAAAACCCTACATGGTTGAAGCATCAAGAAATTCAGATGAAAAGAATGCAGTAATAGAGGTAGCAAACTCCACATTGATTTATAGAGTAGGATATAAAATAAAATGAACCTGTTTTCCAATGTGGACTCAACTAACTACTATATTAGTAATCTAGAAAGCACTTAATTTTTCCAAATATCATATTTTTATATAATGAGGTAATAATAACTTTGAATAGTTTTAGTGTTTAATGTCTTTAAACTAATGCCTAACATTCCATGAGATCCTAATAAATGCTAATTTTATTTGTACTAATGCCTTAATACCATTCATAATAATTATAACATTTTGCCAATTTTGAATTTATCCCCACGTGTAACTTATTTATACCATGACTCAATTTTTGTGTGAGGGTATAGATAATAAAATTAAAGTATTTACTATTTTCTAGTGATTAAATTCTAATTGTGCAGAATAAATTTTAAAATACACTTACTTGTTGATTGATAAATAACAAGACTGGGTGTTGTCTGTATTGGCATTTAGTGTGGAAAACAAGTGAATGCTCTTAGGAATACCTAAAATATACTCTAAATATATCTTTATCCAAATTTCTGTAAACATTATGTACCCAGCAATAGATCTTGTTCTCTTACTGGAACAATGACAATAACCTTGTGTCTATCTGCTTATCTTTTGACCACCCTGCAACTTGAATAAATTTGAGTATCTTGAGTAGATATTATTTTCTAACTTGGGTAAATGTTTTAAAGTATGAATTATGTTATAACACTTTCCAATGACAACTCTGCAAAAAAAAAATCCAATTTTCTTATGATATTCATTGTGGTTTCAAGCTTCAAAGATAGCCCTAAACAACACTTGCTTCCTGATATTTCCATCCTTCTGTGTATCCTTCTATGCCATACCATGGTTTGTTTGTCTAACCAAGAACACACATCAGAGATGGTGGTACTTTGCTTTGGAAAGGTGTTTCAGTATAAAGAAAGTGACCTACCATGTTACAAGAAGAACTGTACAGAGGCTCACATGAAAGAAATTAAAATGCCTAATGAGCAGCCAGTGAGGATATGAGGTGGACAGCACATTTATCCATGAGTTTTATGTACATCCATAAGTTGATTCTTGAATTGACTACAATCTCAGCTTGCCTCTTTAGCCAGAAACACCCCATAGACACTCCCAATTCCTGATTCAGAAAATGTACAGGAGATGGTTAGTTTTAAAATATTATGTTGAGGGACAATTTGATATACAGTTTTTTCTCCCACTTCCTGAGTGGTAAATTGCTTGCAACCTAGAGTAATTTTCCCCTTGGCTCTCCCTAATACCCTCTATTTTTTTTATTTTACATCCTACCCTATTTCTCCACGGTGCTAATCAAATACCCTCCATCTTTTATTTTACATGGTACCCTACTTTTTCAGAGTGCTAATTAAACATCTATAATTTCCCCACACTCATATAAAAAATAAAAATCACATGAAAATATGACATCCAAAAGAACAGAGAGAGATCATCAATTCTTCATTGTATCTCCTATATTTATTAAGGCATGGCAAAAAAAACCTCAATAAATATGTGTTGGACACTAACCAATTGAATCATTTTTTGCAAAACCAAACAAACAGAACTCCAGGTATGAACTACAATGATAGAGGCAGTTATGAACTACAATGATAGAGGAGAGATATTTTTAGTGAAAGCACTGAGTAGAAATGGTATCTTTGCTAGCAGAGATAAAATATTTAATGATAACTGGAAGAGAGTGTGCAGTATACTTACTAGATTTTGGTCATAATAATTGGATAATTGTAGAAAAAGAGAAATAACTTCTCCCTCTGCAGAGCTCTTTTCAGTTTTAACATCCACCAATCAGCAGAGTATTATGGGGCAAATTTTTGCATTATTATCTCTCGTTTTCTGAGCCATACTTCTGAGCCCAGGAAATAACTGACTCCATCCATGTGGCAGGTGGCCCCAGTGGTAGACAAAGAATGAAATTTGATCTTCCTGTTCCCAAGTGAGAAGATTGAGTGCTAGTCTTACAGCAGGTTAATTTGTTCTACATAACCATACACAGATAAATCTGGAAAACAGGACACAGGATGAATATTTTAGACAACCTCCCAGCTGGGGTTTCTCTGTAGAATTCTGACCCCACCCACACACGCTGTCACTCTCTCACAACACCACAAATAACCCAAGGATGCTCCTCCAGGTGTCTATTTTATGGCACCAAGATCTCTTTATAACTAGTGTCCTTCAAGTAATAGTGATGAGATTTTGTAGATGAACAGACATAATTTAAAAAGCCCATTTTTGCAAAATAATTACTTGATTTTTTTCATTGGACACATTTTATAAATTGTGAAAAATTCTTGACATTTCTGGTATAAAACAATTCTAAAATATCAAAGTTTTATGGTAAAGCTAAAACTGTCCTGAGTAATATTTACCTTGAATGTTTGTTTTTGAGATAAATGTGCTTTCAAAAGTTTCATTTCTTCATTTCTCCAAGGACTTGTTTTGCTTTCTAGCCAATTAGTTTTAAATAGGTCTCTACAAATTGAGCAATTCTTGTATAAATGATAACATGTCAAGCTTCACTTTCCTAATTCTCTCTACAGATATCAGTTCCCTTGAAGAAGACTCCAGCCATGACAGTCAACTAATGCATTTTTTATTGCTTCATGGCAAATCTAAGATAAGGTTGGAGCTATGAAAGAACTTTATATATTTATTTATTTCAGTGTCATCAGTATTCCTGTTACAGTGTGGTTTCTAAGGGTCACAACACTGAAGCCAATATATCAGATAGCAAGCATCTCCAGTTTTCCTGCCAAGTGTGATTCTTTATCCCATGCAATAAGATTGGCAGATTGGCAGTGATGAGCTGTCAGGTACTTCCTGCTTTCTCCTATTGTAGAAGTGTTTAAATGGCATGGATGTGTAACCATCCACCTGGAAAAAATATTTACTTTTTGAGCACTGCATAAGAGCAAACAGAGATGTGTATGCCTGGAATCTGAAACCAAAGCAAAGCAAGTAAGTAAATATAAAATACCTCATTTAGTGGATTGCTGAAAATTTTGTTTCAAGTCATCATTTATATAGTTGCAGAAATGCTCCTTGTACTATTTTGGGTACCAGTTCTATAAAGAGTGCCTGTGAGCACAATTTCTCTGATATTTTCTATAACTCTAAAGCCAAACAGTGGCCCCTGAGGGAACACTCATCTTGACAAACAGTGTGTGATGAATGTAAGTAGTTCTCACCCTGATTTGGCATCAGGTCTTGAGAGTTCCTCAGTTGAATGAGCTTAAATGACTTAATTGGCAGAATTATCCGTACATGCTCTATCTGACAAAACCCTAGGCCTCAGTGACCTAATATATAATTACCTCTCATTTTCCAGAAGTTCAATATGGTTCTGGCTGCCTTTCTCCATAAGAAATGGGGGTTCCCTAGATGGATTCTCAGTCAAGTTCTACAAGATCTTCAAAGTCTTGAATGTTTGAGGAGTATTGGTTTTATCCACCACTACTCCTATTTATTCAATGGAATAAGAGCTAATCCTTTCAAACACATTCTATGAAGCTATTATCACCCTGATCCCAAAACCAAAGAAAGAAACATCAAGGAAAGAAATCTTCCTTTCTCCCTTTCTTAGAAGACCAATATCCCTGATGAACATACATGCAAAAATTCTTAACAACTCTGGCAAATTGCATACAATCATATTAAAAGGATAGTGCACCATGATTAATGTGGATTCATCCAATGGATGAAAGGTTGATTCATCATCCAGAAATCAATAAATGAAATTCATCACATCAATGGACTTAAAGGTAAAAATCATATGATCATTTCAATAGCTGCAGAAAAAGCATTTCATATAATCCAACACCCCTTCATACTCAAAATACTAAAAAAAATTGGGAATAGTAGAACATACCTAAACATTGTAAAGACTGTGCTAATTCATCATTCTAACATCATTCTAAATGGAGAAAAACTGAAAGCATTCCCTCTAAAAACTGTAACAAGTCAGAAATGCCCTCTTTTATTGTTTCAATTCAATATTCTCCTTGAAACTCTAGCCAGAGCAATTCTTAGCAGGAAGAGTAAAGAAGGAGGTATCAAAATGCCAGACTTTGAACTATGCTACAGAGCAATAGTAACAGAAAAGACATGGTTTCATCACCAAAATAGGCAGGTATAGCAATAGTACAGAAGACACAAAGACAAACCCACATAAATACAGTTATCTCATACTACACAAAGGAACCAAAAATATACGATGGAGAAAATATAGCCTCTTTAACAAAAGGTGCTGTGAAAACTGGAAATCCATATGCAGCAAAATAAAACTAAACCCCTATATCTCACCATGCACAAAACTAAACTCAGAATGGATCAAAAACCTAGGAATTAAACCAGAGACCCTGCACCTAATGGAAGAAAAATTAGGTTCAAATCTTAATCATACTGGTTTAGGACCAACCAAAGAACTCCTTACCATGAAGGAGGAAGTTGTAGGGATCACAATGCAGATCTACAGTGCAATAGTAACAAAAATGGCATGGTATTGGCACCAAAATAGACAAGTAGACCAATGGTACAGAATAGAAGACACAGAGACACTCCCCCCTATGTACAGTTATCTCATACTAGACAAAGTTGCTAAAAACTTACAATGGAGAAAAAATAATGTCTGAAACAAATGGTCCTAGCAAAACTGAAAATGCATATGCAGAGAAATAAAATTAAATCCCTATCTCTCATCATGTACAAAACTCAACTCAGAATGAATCAAGGTCCCAGAAACTGAAAGATTGTAATTCTGCCCATCATGAGGAAGAGGGGCATTTTAAAGTGGTGATTCAGAGAAAATGAGTCTATGGAGAGAGATCAGGAAGAAAATCAGGACAAAAAAGATCAGGCAGGAGAAGTCTAGGAAAAGGAAGATCAGGGAGAAGTTTAGGGAAAGAAGATCAGGGAGGAGAAGTTTAGAGTAAAGAAGATCGGGAGGAGACAAGGTCAGGGAAAAGAAAACTGGGGAAAAGATCAGAGAGGAGAAGGTTAGGGAAAAGATCAGGGGAAAAATTTCAGGGAGAACTGGGCATGGTGGCACACACCTGTAATCTCAGTGGTTTGGCTCCTTCCTGCCTCCTCTCATCCAGTCCCGTGCTCTGGGCTGCAGGTCTGGTCCACCCTGGATGAGATTTCTTCAGAGCAGTATCCAAAGGACTAGAAAAACAGGTCCCTCTCTAGCCACAACTTCATTCCAGGAGATGGGCAGGGGTAACAGACTGTAGGGTTCTCCTGGGGTGGCCACAACAAAGCACCACAAACTGGGTGGCCAGAGAATGCATGCTTTTATGGTGCCAGAGGCTAGAGGCTGGAAAGTAGGAGTTGGCAAAGTGGGTTTCCTCGGGGGCCCTAGGAGAGGAACTATTCCCGGCTGTCCCAGGGACACTCCACCTGACCAAGCCACAGCTAAGCCATTTACCTGACCTTTCTAAAAGGAGAAGATAGCAGAGCAGAGCAGCATTTACAAACTGCCCTGGGTCACTCCAGCCTGCAGACACCCCCTGCTTCTTCCTGTGATCCCCTGTCCCAGCAGCACAGATGAGATGGAGGGCACTGGGGAGCCCTGCAGCTGCACTGAGTGCCATCTGTCTGAGGATGGCTTCCTTGGGCTGCCACATACCAGGAGCACACAGAAGTCTCCAGGAAACCTGGGGGGCTGACATGATGGGACCACAGGAGGCTCAGACGGGGCTCTGCCACTAGCCAGCTGTGAGTCCTGGGCCAAGTGCTTCTCCTCCACAGTCTCAACCTTCCAGAGTATCAGCTGGTTGGAGGGATGCTTCTTGCCAGGTGGCACAGACTGAATGTGTGCAAGTGGCCCCTGATGAAGCTCCCTGGACAAGAGCCATGATGACCTTGTCCATCAGTGTGTCCCTACAACTGTAGTCAGGGTCTGGTCTTCAGCAAGTGCCCAGCCTAGGTGAATGAATGAAGGATGTCAGGAGAAGTCCGAAGTGGAACAGCAGTGGGAGAGAGGGACAGCCCCATGGGAGGATGAGAGGACAAGAAACCATGAGGGTTTACCAACATCTGGGTAAGAGTCCCCTGGGGCCAGGCAGAGCTCTAAGAAATTTACAATTATTAATTCAACGAATGCTCCCGAGTGCCTTGTGAAGTTAGTGTCCTTGTTAACTCCATTTTACAAGTGGGGAAACTGAAGCACAGAGACTGAGAGACTTTTTCAAGGTCCCAGAAGCTGACAGGGCAGAAGACAGAGGCCAGGACTAGGCCTGGCTGTGGACTCCAGGCTCTTAATCCCTGCAGTCCTCTGCCTTCCTGCATTCAAATCGCCCAAGCTCCCCACCACAAGAAGCAGAGGAGGAAGGTAAATTTGAGCCTGGATGAGAGACAGGAGAGGAGGGCTTCATCACCCTGGGGACCTGATCCTCATCGCCAGCCTGGAAGCGCGGCCCAGACTGCAAACCCCAATGGCCCCAGGCACTTGTGTGTGGCTGGTCACAGAAGCTTGTGAAGGAATGAAGACAAACATTGAGGCTTCAGAACAGCTCTCTGGAGAGACAAGTTCTTCCCACAGAATCCCAGTGTCTACACCTGAGAGAGGTGGGCACCATCTCAGGGTCCCCCCAGGACCCCGCAAATAGGGAGGGGGGCCAGCAGGTGGTTTCCACAGGCGGTGACTGGCGACCACTTTCCCAAACTCCCCTTAATTTAGACTAAGTGGGATTGAGCTCTGTCTTACTAAGGCCAAAATTTGAATCACAGATGACGGGGTGGTTTCTAAAACAACTTTGAAACTACACGCAGAAAAACAGCTAGCAAAACAGAATTTGCCAAGTCAAATTTCTTGTGCTTCTAGAATAAAGGGAAGGAGACAATTTGCAATCAACAATTCCATCATGTGTGAATGAAGAGGTTCGGGGATAATGGAAAATTTAGTGCTCATTCCAACCAGGACCCGACATGCCAGCCAAACCCAATGGTGCACAGACCCCAGACACTGCCTGCCTTTCCCACCAGGCACCTCCCAGCCACACTTAAGGACCCAGGCTGACCTGGTTCCTCCTTCCCTGCCCCTCTGCCCGGCGCCATCTCCCTTTCCTCTGAACTCCTGCAGACCTTCATGAACAGCACCTTTCTGATTTCTTGCTGTCTTCGAGGAACTGGAATCTCTGTTCCACTTTATTGAGCACTTACTGTGTACCGGGCACTTGGTACACCTTATTCCTCTTAATCCTTGCACTGCATACATGCAGATAGTTATTTCTCCTATTTTTTTTCAGTAATTTTAATTCAAACTGAACAAACAAGAAGAAAAGTAAGAAAGCTAACTTTATTAGCAGACACAGATATACCAAGTGTAAAACAGTGACTTATTAACAGAACTATTTACATTGCATATTTACAAGCAACCCTTTTATATACAAGTTTCAGTTAGTTGGAAAAAGATTTGACATTAAATAAAGCTACTACTTAAATAGGGCTGAGGTGGTACATTATAGAAGTATTAGAAAAGTGATCCTTAAGGTATATTGATTACAAAGCCAATGAAAACTTGAATGACAAATATCTAGTAAAATTCTCTAACTTAAAAAAAAAGGTCAATGTAACTCATGCTACAAAGTAAAAGTGAGAAAACCATATAAATAAAAGCTGAATAATGTTCTAGGCTTTCGGGCAATGAAGTTAGTGACGTGAAACAAAAGAACAATTCTTGAATTAGAATAAATTATCAGTGAAGGGTGAGTCTTGGTTGTTTAGCAGGGAAGTTCTAAGATTTTTTTTCCCATTAATGACATTTTTAAAGCCCTTGGTGTCAAATAGCATCTACATATGTAAATCAGTTGTTGATATATTCCAAGACTTTAAAGAGTTCATGATTGTGATTAATATGAGACATTTTTGCAGTAATATGTGTTTCTAGGCTAAGATTTTTTCCCCCTCAAGAACTAAAGGTATAAATATATAACCAGCTAGCAAAATTTACTTTCAACATTTCAATTATTTCAAAATAAATTTTATTGCAGCCAAAACAATGGAATCAACTGAACATGATAAGCTATTTTATAAATATACACATTCTAAGTTATAGGGAATAAAGTTTATTTTGGCAGAGAATGTTAAACAAAATTAAAGGTGCATAAATTAGTAACATAACTCAGCATCCTTAATTTGGTATAAGTGTCACACGTTTTCTTGATTTCCTGCCTTCTGCTAAATCACCATACCTAAACAGTTTTATAAAACTGATATGCTGAAATTTAACTTTACTGTTTTTGCTTATGCTCTGATTCCAAACAAAACTTTTCATAACCTTCTTCAATCTCTGTGTCCATCTTATCATCAATATCATCAAAATATGTATCACCACCCCTGTTCCACCAAATCTGTTCCATTTTCTTCATAATCAGGAAAGAAGTCCTCTCTTTCAAGTAATTCTTGATATTTCTCTTGGTAATCTGGATCAGCTGTAGTGAAAGGAACACCATCAGTTGTATAAAATGTCGGTTCATTCATAAAGTAGTTAGATCATTTTCAGGTGTTGCTTCTCCATATGTTGAAGTTGCATGAACTCTACCCCAATTACTTGACTGGAGTTCTACAAGCTTCAAGAGCATCTGTTTTACATCTCTGCTGAAGTTTGCATCCAGGACAACATTTTCAATTCTCTGAATAATTTCTTCCATATCAGTCTTTCCTTTTTCCTTCCAGGCATCTTCCAAAACTGACCCTGTCAACTTCAGTAATTTTACTGCACAAATTAAGCTGTCATTCATAGGATTAGAGAATAGGACATTGAGCAATTCCCAGAGATCAACCTGAAGAATATCTGCTCTTCTAACCTGTTCATTTGTACCCTTGATCTCCAAGTTAAGATAAACTTCTCCCAGAAAGAGTACAAATGCATGAAATCATTTTTGAGTCACTTCATCTCCTTTTGCAACTTGATCTTTAACTTCATATTCAGTCCAACATCTTTTTTTTTTTTTTTCACATAAGGGAATTTATTAAGCAAACAGTGTCTCCCTGCAGGCTAAGAGAGAAAATGAGAGGAAAAGAGAAAGGAAAAGAAAAGGGCGCACACTAGAGAGAGTGGAAAGTCAGGAGGATAACGAAAAGTGTGTAGGACAGACAGAAAAAAGGAAAAAGATGGCGGGGAAGCTACAGTAAAACAGTTGAATTCTGCCAGACTAACAGGGGACCAATATCGGGGAAGGATACTTGCAAGCTGACGGATGAACCAATAGCTAGCCAGGATGTTCACAGATTGACAAGTGGTTGGGAGATGGGCAAAATGGCTGTACCTGGTGGGCAGGGTAGCAGCTTTATACATTACATTCCCCCATTTTTTTAATAAGAAAACCCTTTGCTCTCCAGTTCTTTTTGAAGCCTTCTCTCTCATCCTGCCTAAGTGACTGGGGTTGGTTTTGCAGGTGAGATGTAAAAAGTCCATTCTCCTTCCAGACTTCCAAAGGCAGATGATTTTGATGGACTTCATTTCCTCGATTTGACTGATCCCCTATTTCTACACTAACTGCCTATCCCCAATTTTGACTTCATTTACTCCTCTAATTCTAGGAACTCCTTCACTGCTGAAGGGAAAAGGAGTGATGACCGATCTGGCTTCTTTGAGCTGGAAGGGGGCAGTGTGGGGCAAGCAGTTTGGAGTTTCCTTTTTAGAAATTGGGTCAATTGAGGGGTTCATGGTAGAAGTCCAGTAGGGAAGAGAAGGTTGTAGAGGCATCTGGGGAAGGGTTCTTCTATGAGAGAAGAACAAAAGGCATGAGTACTGAAATGAGATTAATACAATATAAATGTTGCAGAATCTGGAACATGCCAGTGACTATAATGAAAGTGACAGAAGTCAATAATCCCTCACTAGGGGGTGGAATAACTGAGAAGACCTAGCAAAGGCTGGAGAGGACAAGCCTTTATTTGAGAACTTTAACATTGTCTAGGTTACCAGGAATGTAAACACAACATTTAGTAGAGATACTAGCAAACATAGATTAAGCCTACCTGTGTCTGTAGGCCTTAAACTGACTAAAAACTTCTGACTCTGGAAGTTTCTCTTGATAGTTATTAGGCACATTTGCCTAAGAATCTCTTTTTTGTAGCTTTTAGTCTTTATTCTAGTGGGCTAACACAAGTGTACATCTTAAGTTACATTTAAGAATTATTTCTTTCAAATGCCCAAGAATGGCTATATTTTGATTTTAACTCTTTTGCTAGGTGTTTAAGATCAAACTGGTCAATGTGACCTGTTCCTATCTGTTAAAGAGTCAGCTGAGTTCCCACAGGGGTCACTCATAGAGAACTTAAGAGCAGCTTCCTAGCTCCATTAGTGCCATTGGTTAGGCAGGGTCTTCTCAATGAGGTGGCTCCCCTTGGAAGCATTAGGGGTGTCTCCCTTTTTCCATGACCCTCCTCTGCAGCAGGTGCACTGAGTGGCTTTTCCTCTAGTGGCCTCATCAATTTCCTTGGTCAGGAGATTGTGTGACCCAGAGTTGCAAAGCTCCTTGGAGAAGTCCTCTTGTTCCCTGGGTCAAGGCTGACTTTGAGGGCAAGACCCAAATATGAAATTTTCTTGACCTCTGTATTTAATCTCTATCTCTAAGTTTGATCTTAACCATCAAGCAAGTCAGTCTCACCAGTCATAAAGTAAGAGTATTGGGCTTTAGCTTCAATGTCTATAGTTTTACAGTTATTTACCCCCTTTTATCTAATTGGGGTTTACATTATCTGTCCTATAGGTGATGGCTTACTATTCCAAGTTAATTTATGATGTTCACTCTTGAAGCAATACTTCTGCAAAATATTGATCAGGTAACAATTACAGTTTACAAAAAAATACAAAATGGAATTACCAACAGTAAAACATTCAGTTTGTGCAATAGCTATCTTGAATTTTGCCTGAGTTCCCATTTGAGATCACAGTAATCTTTACAACAAACATTAAACTTTTGAACACAACTTTAAATGAGTTAAAGTCAAGCTTATTTTGGAGCCATTGTAATGTGTAGCAGGGTTGTGAGGCAGAACCTTATCTCAGGTTACGTGGGGCTTTTCAGTGAGGAGCAAAGGAGTATAAATACAGATTTTGAAGATTAAGCTGAGATTAGTTGGAGCTCTGTTCTCTGATAGAAATGCACATCTAAAGAGTTATGTCACAATCTTTATACATGTGCAATGTTAGGTTCCAAAGTTACTGTAAGGTGGGCAGGAACCAGAGAAGGGAGCTGATGAAATACTGGTTATTTAGCAAAAGAATTTCTTCCTGCCCAAGAGCTGTGTGCCTGAGATCAATGTACTGCCACAGCAATTAGGCATCTTTTGCCCCTGCACAGGAGTACTCCCAGGCACCAGGAATGCCACAGCCATGAGGTCATCAGAGACCCCAATTTCAGTCACTGTTGTACCATTTTTGCTACTGTGCATTACACTCTCTCTTAAATGTCATTTTACATATACCCTATTGATGACAGGTCCTATAATAGAACATTAAATGATAGGTTTACCATTACAGACAAGGTTAATTTGGAGAACAGCAGCTTGATAAATTTTCTGCTTTAAAGGCTTGTATACCTGGAAAATATGAACACATTAAATATACAAAGAATGATGTTTTTAAGTATGTTACTCCATGAATATCTTTATAAATTAATCAGATGTCTCCAACAAACACATTTGAGTAATCACTCATCTTATTGTAGAAAAACCAAGATATTAGACAAGTGTACCAACAGTATTTGCCGACTCTCTCCTTTTGAAGAAAAGTCCTAGAAAAATTGATGTCAGACATTTTATAAACATCAACATTTTATTAGTTTGACTACTTAGAGACTTGTGAGTTAATTTTAAGGACATTTTACTTCTATTAGTTTACCCAATTTAAATTGAACCTCTTTAAATCACATGAATTAAAAATATTTGGATCCATTTTTTAAAATTTTAATTTTTATCCATGCTTATATTTAACACAAAAGCAAAGACCTTGTAATATTTATCTCCATTGCAATGTAACAGATGTTCAAAAATAACTCTAGAGTTGGATAAAAAGAACTGATCAAAAATCATTAACCTAGGTATGTAGGATCAAAATTGTGAGCTCCAAAATATAGCATTTAAGAAAAGCAAAAGTCCTAGAAGAAAAATGATAATGGTTATTAATTATAACATGAGAAAATGAGAAGGAGAGAAAAGGTGAAATGGAGAAAAGTATTCTGAGTTGTAGCCCAGAAGAAATTTAAAATGGACACTTTTTTTCCTTGTGTTTGAAACTGGTCTCCCACTGCGCCTTCCTCCATTTACATTTCAATGTAAGCCTTGACTGAGATCTGAATCTGAAAGGGTCTCTAGCAGAAACTTGATGCTTAGGTCCTTTCAATTTATGTTTGGAGATGCTTGAGCCTGCAGGAAGATCTAAGAAGCGAGAAAGAAAAGGCTTGAAAATAAGGAATCCCTTTCCATCTGCCCACTCACTCATGGAAGCTGTGTGCCATTACACAAATGGATTTTGATGACTTTAAGTACCTGGGGGTCGGGTCCCAGGGTGGAATCTGCCAGATTGGAGGACCCAAATTCCATGGTGGGGACTGATGCAGCCGAGTTTGTGGTCAGGGTGTCCCGAGGCCAGAGTACTGGGCTGGAGATGAGGGGCAGCACATTGATCATGTCATCACATAAATATCAATGTGGGGTCAGGCAAAAGCCAAGAAGAGTTGAGGACCTGATATCAGGATTTTTGAGGACAAGTGCATGAGCACGAGATGAGCCTCAACCCTGAGAGAGATCTCCACCATAAAATTGGGAAACCACTCAGCAGATTAAACTGGCGTACTCACCAACCTGAATTCCGGTGATAAATGCAGAGCAGAGTGACCGGGCAGAATGGAAGGTGGAGCCGTATCCAGGGGCACTGGGTGGTTAGATGGGGTTCTGCTTCCTTAGTCAGCGGAAGGACCAATCCGGAGTCCACAGCACCAATGTAAGGAATTTCCACAGAACCTTGCCAGACACGGGAAATCACATAAGGGAATTGTTAGGAATTTCCTGCTTACGTCGCCGTAACCTTCCTGCCCCCCCCCCACATTACGTTCCAATATGTCATTGGTCCATCAGTCAGTCTGTAATAATTCTCCTCTGTGATTGGTTCCTCCCAGCCCGTGAAATTCCAATACAAAGAACCGAGCGCCATCTTCTTCTTCCTCTCTTTCCCTTTCCCCTTTCCCCCGAGCGGACACGTTTTGTCCGCTTGAATAAAAGTTCCTCGTGTGAGACCTGTATCTGCGGAGCGTCTTTTCTGGGAGTTATCGACGAACCAAAGCTGCGCGCTTTACATCTAACTAACAGGAATTTATTAAGCAAACAGTGTCTCCCTGCAGGGTAAAAGAGAAAATGAGAGGAAAAGAGAAAGGAAAAGAAAAGGGCACATGCTAGAGAGAGTGGAAAGCCAGGAGGATAGAGAAAAGTGTGTAGGACAGACAGAAGAAAGCAGTCCAACATCTTTGAAGTAGCAATTGGCGAAAGTTGCCACTCTGTGGGCTTATTGTCAGATGATGTGACAGGTAATTACACAGGCAAGTTCCCATATAAGAGAAATTTGGGATAGATGTAGCCTATTGGTAGATGATTTCCACAAGATCTTGCAAAGCATCATCTGTTGTAACCCAGTCATTCAGGGTCTCTGCAAACTGTTCCATTTCAGTTTCAAAACTGCCAGGCTGCTCTGTAAGATGATTAAAAAAATCCTGAACATATTCTAATAGAGTAGGATAGTCCTCACAACCATCCTCGTAGGATTCTGCATAATTAGAAGAATAACCAGATGGGTAAATTTCAGCGGCATTCGCAGTTTAGACATTAACACAGGAGACACAACCACCTGGGGTTTAGCCATTGCTGACTAGGATTTCTGTGGTGAGATTTTATACTGTGGAGTAGGTGAAGCTCTCAGGGGCCTCCTTTGTTCTGGAAGCGCCCCAGGTCAGGGAGGACCCTGGGAGCCTGCGGTGGCCCCGCTCTGGGCCCCTAGCGGCGGGGCCGTCCTAGGCTGGCGCAGCGGCGGCGGGTGCAGGAAGCCCGGGCTTTGGGCTGTGGCTGCGGCTCTTGCCGCCACCTCTGGGCAGGCCCTGCTCCGTTGGGGAACCCGCCGCCCTCAGGTCCGTCTCCTCCATGGCTCAGGCCCCAGCTCCAGTCCGACCAGTACCTGGAGCCCAATCGAAACCGTCCGATATGCTTCTCCTCCTCCTCCTCCTCCTCCTCTGAGGGCAGCTGTGCTCCTGGTAGGACGCGGAGGAAGGCGCCCAAGGCCGGCTCTAGCAGCTGCGCCTCACTCAGGTCTTATGGAGGAGCTGGGCAGCGGGCCGGTTCCTCCGTGCTTTGGGAGGAGCGGACCGCAGGCTGATCCCTGTGGAGCCCGCCTCTCTGTCGCTCCTCTTTTGTAGGTAGACTCTAAGGGTTAGAGAGGTCGGTCCGTTTATCACAGACAGTTCCAGAGGAGTCACCCAAGGAACCTTCACCTGCACTCCGCAGCTTCCAGACAAGTGAGTACGGATGGAAGAGGACCCAGGGCCTGGTGGAGGGCAGGAGCAGACTGCTTGGACCCTGCGGCTGTTTCAACCCGGTTGGGTCCTGTGTTGATTTCCCTCGACCACTCCACACACTGGTGACACCTGCTAAGTCTAGACTGTGTCAGGAACCATGTGAGTGAACGGAACCAAATGGGGTGGTTGTGGAAAAGGAGAGGGAGTCATGGAAGTGACCGCTGCTGTCTGGGGGCATTCTCTGTCCTATGTAAGCTGGGTTCTGAGGGAGAGTAGGAGGCTCCTGGAAGGAAGGAGAAAAGATTTCACTGGGAAAGGAAATGACAGTCGGGCGCAGCAAGTTCAGAAAATGGAGTGGGTGAGGGGAGAGGTGGGAGGGTGAGGGCGAGCGGCTTTCTCTGGCATCACACCAGAGGTACATGGATGGGGGTGTGGGTGGACACATATGCCCATCTTCAGGACAGTGGGCATGAGCTGTCCCCTCCAGCACCCCTCCATGCCCGCCTTCCAGGCAGCCGTCCACAAGTGTCACCCGTTCCTGCCACACTTGCCCTACTGAGGGCCCTGTCACCTCTCCATGATATGATGTGACTTGGACATCTCCAGTCTGCCCCCAAGCTCCCCTGCCACCCCAGAATTTCTGATCTTCAGTCCCTTCTCAGAAGAACATTTTAAAAGAACAGAATAAATTTATAGAATCATAAGAAAACCAACTATATTGAAAGACAGTTATTGAAATGTTAAATAATCAAATCTGTGATGTAGAAAGCCACTTCTCTCTAACGTGTTAAACAGCTGGACATAGAGAATAACCTCACACCCCAGTGAATTTGCAATGGTGATAAGTGCAAAGGATGTTTCAGGGTCTCTGCCAGAGTCACCATGGGGACACAGCTATGCTTACAATAAATTTGAAAGTACAAGTCATACTACTGAGGCTTTGTGCTTTTGTTGACTACATTGGTAACTGAAGGAAATGCGAGATGTCACATAGAGATTTGTGAAAATAAAGAAGTAATTTTTTTCCTGTCCAAAGTCACAGACTCCCTAAATTCCATCACAAAATCCCATTGGAATCTCAGACACTCCAGGTCAAAGCCCCAGCTCTGCACTAAGAACCCTCCACATCCTTTCCTATGATTCTCCCTAGACCATCTTCAGAGGAAGGACCTGGAAGAATGGGATGGTCTCCTTCTGTCTGTTATGGATGTCTGCCCCCTTCAGTATAAAGCAAAATAAGAGGAGTGAGTGAGTTGAGATCAAGGAAGCTAAGCCAATCATCCCCAAGCCCAGGTAAGAAAGGCATGGCTGCTTCTGTCACCCCTTGTGAGTTCCAAGACCCCAGCCCATCACCGCAGTGTATGGTCACCACCTCAGCACATAGCTGAACACTTAACACTTGGCCAAAGAGCAAAGACCCCGAGCAAGAT
>NW_025920562.1:0-56350 GCF_902686445.1 Sciurus carolinensis | reverse complement strand
CTGAACATCCCTTTCCTACCATGAAAAATGGAACCCCTCATTTCATGGTGGGGAGTCTGAGGCTGCTCACAGGGGACAGAGTGGACACTAGCAGTCTGGTGTCTGGCCCCAAGTCTGCCCCCTCCCTCACCCCACACTGCTGCAAGAAACTCCATCTTGATTTAAGAATGTGTCCTACGAAACACTTTCCCCACTCAGGGGCTCTGGACTACCTTGGAGTCTCCTTGAGTTCACTTTACAGATGGGAAACCTGGGGTTCCCTGGGCAAAGCCCTAGGGTGGGAGGTGGTGGGGGCTGGGATTGGAACCTGGGACTGTCAATCTTCAAAGTGGACGTGACTCACCACAGGCCTGACCCTTGCCCAGGCTGTTCCTTCAGTCAGCAACACTGTTCCCTCTCCCTCCTCCTGCTTACTAGGTGTCAGCTGCACCCTTCTTTCCTGGGGCAGTCCTTCCCTGGCTCCGTCTCTGCCAGGCTCCTCTCTGAGGTCTGGGAGCTCCCTCTCCTTGAAAGGATCCTGGTGACTGTGTGGGTTTCTCTCCGACCCTTTGCACTCTCGGTGCAGGAAGTGGGGGGCTCGGCTGACCTCCTCAGGCTGCACCCCACCCCAGCAAGCGCCTGGCACGGAGCAGGTGCCCAGAACAGACACGTGTGCACAGATGCATGAACAATGTGTAACATGTGGCAAACAGGTAAATATGTCCCGTGGCAGAAATCTATATTTATTTCTAAATTTGGAACGAAAGCATTCACGGTTGCTCAGGACCTGTTTCCATGGTCCTCTCGGGCGGGCGAAGCCATTGCTAGGGCGGGACCCGTGCCTCCCTGTCCCTGGAGGGCAGGGCCTGGGCTTCTTAAATCCAGCTTTAAGAAAAGTGTCTGGGGTAGAGAAAGATCTCTGCCAGGCTCATCCCTCCCCGCTTCAGGTTCCATCCAGTTTCCATCTGACTGTGCCTCTCCCTGACCCTGAGACCACCACCCAACACAGCCCCCATGACAAACTCCCTCCCCTTACTCTGTTTAATTTCCCCTCAAGCATTTAGAGTAATCACAGGACCTGTGGCAATTCCACCTGCTCGGTCTTCTTCTCCCACTGTTGGATGTCAGCCCTACATGGGCAGGGACTAATTTGTCTTTCTTTTAGATTTTTGAGTACCAGGGATTGAACTCAGGGGTGCTCACCTGCTGAGCCACATCCCCAGCCCTGTTTCCTATTTTATTTAGAGACAGGGTCTCACTGAGTTGCTTAGGGCCTCACCATTGCTGAGGTTGACTTTGAACTCCCCATCCTCCTATCTCAACCTTCAGAGCTGCTGGGATGACAGGCATGCGCCACCGCACCCGGCTAATTTGTTTTTCTTCTATGTCCTCAGAACCCAGCCCCATGGCTGGGACTGGGGCAGGTGTTTTGCAAATGCAGAAATGAATGTGGAAGAAGGAGGTTTGTGGACACGGATTAACTGCCGGCAGCAGACTAAGCCCTTGACCCACGTTCCTCTTTCAGATCCTTACAGCCACCCTCAGAGTGGGTAAACTGAGGCTCAGAGGCAGTAGAAGACTGAGTTGAACTAGGATTTAAGTCAGGTCAGGATGTCCACCTTCCTCACACCCAGTGGCCATCTCCAGGAACCTGTCCAGCAAGCCTACCCGGGCCTGTCCTTGGTGGCTGACACACAGTTGAGTGGGTTGTCAACTGACCAAATGTTCGTGAGACAGCCTCCTCCAAGGACATTTGGGTTGTGGTATTTTCTCAAGAACATTTAGAAGACACTACTCTCTCATAAGGACACTTTTTTAGAAATATCTTCTTTCTCGTTCTTCTGTAAACAGAGATCCATTCTCTCTCACTCTCCTGCAGCTTTTTTAAGAATTAATTGCCCTTTCTATGGCTTTGGTGTGTTTGTGCTTGCGAGCACCCTGGCACCCTTAGTCACAACAGCAACATTCTTTATGTACAGAGGAAATTTGAACAGTCATTAAGCGGCAGCAAAGGCGGAGCATATTCATGGGTAAACAGTAAGTTGGGGGAGAGAATGTTTTTCTCTTGCAAAGTGCATATGAAAAGTTGATCCAAACCAAGGTGCTGCCATAAATCCATTAATTTTGGCAAATTGCAGGGAGCTAGCAGGGGCAACTGGTGAGAGCAAGTCAAAGGTGGCCTGGACACTGCCCACCAGATTTAGAGGACAGGCTGGGCCCAGCGGAGGGATGCGTAGCCCCACTCTAACCCATGCCTGGCCGCTCTTCCCTGGGCCTCCTTGGGTCTTGGAGCCAGGGTCTGGCTGGCTCTTGGTAGCCTGGGCCACAGCCGGATTCAGAGAAGAACTGGATGCTGGGCTGAAGGGCGGGAGGCTCAGGCTGCAGTTTCGAGTGCATCCTTGGTTCTTCCCCTTCCTGTTGGACTGTGGTCCTCCTAGGGCCACTGGCTGGGTGGCCTCCTCCTTCCTTGCCTCCCCACCTGCCCTGTGCCTGGCCGCAGTCTGGCTCTGGTCTGTTTCATTTGGCTCAGGCTGCAGGTGGCTCTCTCTGTTCTGGGATTGGATTCTGTTCAGGACTGGGGGAGGGGTGGCATTGGGCCCCTGTGAGTACCCGTGTGCACACGAGTGTGCCCCGCACCAGGCCTATGCACATGTGTGAGTGGGCGTGTGCCCGCTTGTGTGCTAGATGATGGGAGCATGCCTGGGACCTGTGCTCGTGTGCAGGTGAGCGTGACACCTGTGGTGGATGTGTGAGTGTGCTTGTCAGTGTCTGCAGCACCCGGGCGCAGGTGGTCACAGGCATGGGGGGTCACTGGTGTCACTCAAGGCTTTTGGCCACAAAGAGCACTTTTCCTTCCCACAGGGAACAAGACCCAGCCTCGCAGAGACAGGCGGGGCCCTCTCCATCTGTGTGCTCCTGCCCTTCTCTGTCCCTCTGTCCCTCCCGTCCCTGTCCCTCCTGGCTGGCTTCTGGCCTGCCTCTTTTTCTCCCCTGATTCCTTTCCTGGATCTCAGGCTTCAGATCACCTGCTCACCAGCTCCACTCTTCTTTCTGTTTCTCATATTTCCATCCCTCCCCAGTCCTGTCTCTCTCCCTCCTTCCTCCTGTCCTCTGTGACTCCCCAGCACACGCGTGTGCACACACACACAGATGCATGCACACCCTCATCCTGTGGAGTCTGGGATTGTCAGTGAGCAGGAAGTCAAGGAGGAGCACAGACACCTCTCTTTAGTCTGTCACAGATTCTGTAGGGCTTGTGGTGACAAGGATTCAGGCTGCCGGTCCTTTGTCCAGGGCTTCCTCCTCCCTGCCTCCTGGGCCCACCCTCTGCCAAGCAGGTGGCTGCTCACCATCCATCCCCGGTGCCACTGGAGGCCGGGCCACCGTGGTTAATCATTTATTATGGAGGTGGCTATTTTCGATGTGTTCCACATGGTTATTCAGCAAAGCTGCCATTTGGCACTTGTTCTGGTCTTGAAGAACTCGCTTCCCCAGAGGTGACCCTCAGCGGGAGTTTGCATGTCACCACGTGAGGAATGGCTGCAGCAGGCATGATGGGTAGGCTCTCTACCTCCCCTGACCTCAATTGATTTCCCATGGTGGCAGTGGGGACAGATGGAGTTGACCCAAAGTGCTTATAATTTCCGCTAGAAGGCAGCAGAATGGTAATGGGGTGCTGGGCTCAGTCTGGGTGGCTCTGGGCGCGGCCTTCAGGCTGGAGTTTCTGTTGGGGGTGACTTCAGGACAGAGATGGCCAGGCTGCGGGTGGTGAGGGCCAACACAGGAGAGAAGGGGACAGAGCAGCCAGGTCAGGCAGGAAAATGTTCCCTCACACATGCCAGCTGTCCATCACCCTCCCATCCAGCTGCCAATGGTCCCATCCATGATGCCCGGTCGCTGGTGAGAGGGCAGACACGGTGCAGCCAGGTCACAAACTCAACACTGACTGCACAGCCCAGCCCTGCACCCCCTGTGATTTGATCCCACTGTTGCACCTGGGTCCCCGCCTGTGAGGCAGCAGCGTCAGCTCACAGGCCCCATTGAATGTCCTGTGAGCCAAGACTAGAAAACCTGGAACGGGGCCATGCATAGCAAGTGCTGCACAGGCATCATTAGCGTTGCTGCAAAGGCTGTCTTCATTTTATTGTATTTTTGTACTGGGGATTGAACTCAGGGGCACTTGACCACGGAGCCACCTCCCCAGTCCTATTTTGCATCTTATTTAGACACAGGGTCTCACCAAATGGCTCAGGGCCTCACTGTTTCTGAGGCTGGCTTTGACCACTGCCATCCTCCAGCCTTGGCCTCCCAAGCTGTGTGTGCTGCCGCGCCCGGCCTGTCAATATTCTGTTTTAAGGAAGCAAGACTCAGGGTTGGGCTGGGCTCAGTGGCAGAGCACCTGACTAGCATGCCTGAGGCCCTGGGCTCATCCCCAGCACAGAAAAAAATCAAAAAGTACCATAAAAGCACAGAAGGCTCTGGTTTCCATTGGAGAAGTAAAAATGTCGGGGTGCCAAGATCCTAGCATGCCTACTGCCCATGCAGAGCTCTGACCAGGTGGAGCTGAGCAGGGACAGAACCTCACATTCTTCCACCACTCCTGGGCTGGCCCTTTCCTGTCTCCTCCCTCATTTCCTCTGCCCCTCATCTCTCCTACATCGCTACACAACATGGCAGCCTGGTGGTCCTGTCTACAGGACCCTGGAGGCATGACCAGGTGATGGAGGCGGGGCACAGATGTGACAAGGTCCAGTCGTCCTGTCTCCTGGGAAGGTCACCCCCATCTCCAGTCCTCAGTTCCCTTCTGAAAACATGCCAGATGGGTGCCTGGGAACTGGGTCCTCCTGGCCCCAGAGGCTGCCTCTCCCCTGGGATAGCAGGGAGGCCAAGAGCCATTCACATAACCCACTGGAACAAAGGGCTTCCAACTGCAGAGTCAGCCTCATGGGGTTGGTGAGGCAGAGCTGAGGAGAGGAGCGCTCTCAGGGCATGGCAGGGGCAGGGGCTCCCTGGCCTCATCTTTCCTGGCAAGGCTGGTTGTATCCAGCACCTGGACACCTCTGGCTGGTCTGTGCTGCACGTGCACTTAAGAGTGGCCGCTGGGTCACCTGTGGTGGCCTGAGGTCAGGGCTCTGAAGTATCTGCATCCTGTGGGATGCAGCAGAGAGGCCTCTCAGGGAAGCGCGGCTGGTGGGTGTGACCTTCTCCACAATCTGCTTCTCTCTGGGGACATGTTCCACCTTGCACCTCCTTCTGCTGGAGCGCAGCTGAGCTCAGGCTGCACCTTCTGTGGTCCAGACCCTGAACCCAGGAATGCCACCTGCAGGTGGTTTCCAGCGACCAGGGGAATGTTGTGTCTATATCTTGTCAATGTCACACATCAGAACTGGCCATCTTGTCCCACCATCCCCTCCAAGACATGGGAGTGTAAGTAGCATGGAACTCTTGGTTCCCCTGCTGAGACTCCCTCCAACCCCAGGAGTAGAAGCCCCCAAACTCCCCCTACGGTTCTCCCTCTGCCCTAGTGTTCTGGTTCTGGTTCTCTCAGGAGCAGATTTGGACACGGGGACTCAAGGGCAAGACGTATTTGGGGAGAGGGTCCCAGGAAGCCCCAAGAGAGGAGTGGGAGAGGCAGGCCAGTGAGTGGAGGGCATGCTATAGAGCCAGTGGTCACTCTGGGCGATGGGGCCTTATCCTGCAGACACGTTCTAGGCAACTCTGTGGAGAGACCCCTCTTCAATTCCACCAAGCAGGGAGGGCCTGGGGTATCCATACTCCATCTCTTAAGGGTCCTTAGGGAGGAGTTGCCTTGGGTTGGGGCGGGTGAATTCCCTGATACTTCCTGTCCTCCCTGTAGATCTCTGGAACAATCCCTAAGACTCAAGGACACCTGGGCTGGGCACCTGAGTCAACAACCATCCAAGGGATGCTTGCCTCTTCCAAGAGAGTCACTGGGCACGCCTCCCTCCATCCATCTACCTCTTTGCTCATGGAACTTCCTAGGCTGTATTCAATGCCGCTGCCTCATGTTTTTGCACATTTCCCCCCATGATGACATGCTTCATGAGGCCACATCTGACTGTCTGTGTGTCTGCTGCCCCATCCCATGTTCCAGCTGTGAGCTCTGTCAGACACAGCCACATCTGATCTGACTCTGCATTCCCAGAATAAATGATCAACATCAACAACACAGTTCCATCTCCACGGAGGCCCATGGGAGACACCTAACTGTGTGACTCTGAGCTGCAAGTGAGACCCCCAAACCCTCACAGGCAGCAGACACCACGGGCTGCCAGTTTTCCTGGGACTCGCCCTGGTGCTAACCCCACCCAGCCCAATTTCAGGAAGAAGAAAGGGGAAAGAGCAGCCACACCCCTGTGAAAATGGAGGCCTTTGCTCACTGTGAGTGGGAACAAATGAATCTGAGGTCATCCTTGGCAAGATGTGGTGGGAAGACAAAAGCTCCTTGGTGGATCTTGACGGTTGAACCCCAGCACAGCTCTAGCTTGGTTTCCATCCTGCTGTCATCTGTGATCATTGTGACAAGTTCCCTGTCATCTTCTGGGCTCTGATTCTCAACGGTGGCCACTGGTCCATGGATGTGAAATAGGAAGGGAGGCCCACACCCAGGAGTGCCAGAGTGTCTTGAGGTACAGCACCTTGGTTACCATGTCCAGGACGTGGGCAGTGGCTACTTCCGGTGGAGACAGGAAGTACATAGGAGGATACAGGGGAGCCTTTTTAATTTTTTCCCAGAGCAGGGAGGCTGTGGTTTCATGGCAGTTCTTACTGCTCCCCATTCTGAAATGTTAAGAAGGGAGAATATGTTGCTCTCTGCTAGTTCTTGCTAAAACACCTCACCTCCCAGTATTGGAAGAAATTTCAGGGCAAGGAATAAAGAAGATGAACCCACACAGAGGCAGAAGCATGGGGTCTAAGGAACTTTCAGGTCCTTCTGAGGAGGGTGTTTCTTTTTTTTTTTTTTTTTCGTTTTAAAGAATATCCTTTTTTTTATTGTAAACAAATGGGATACATGTTGTTTCTCTGTTTGTACATGGCGTAAAGGCATACCATTTGTGTAATCATAAATTTACATAGGGTAATGTAGCTTGATTTATTCTGCCATTTTTTCCCTTCTCCCCACCCCTCCCACCTCTCCCCTCCCTCTATACAGTCCTTCCTTCCTCCATTCCTGCCCCCCTCCCTAAACCCAACTCCAACCCCAACACTAACCCCTCCCACCCCCCATTATGTGTCATCATCCACTTATTAGCGATATCATTCTTCCTTTGGTTTTTTGAGATTGGCTTATCTCACTTAGCATGATATTCTCCAGTTTCATCCATTTGCCTGCAAATGCCATAATTTTATCATTCTTCACGGCTGAGTAATATTCCATTGTATATATATATATCACATTTTCTTTATCCATTCATCAATTGAAGGACATCTAGGTTGGTTCCACAATCTGGCTATTGTGAACTGAGCAGCTATGAACATTGATGTGGCTGTATCTCTGTAATATGCTGATTTGAAGTCCTTTGGGTATAGGCCAAGGAGTGGGATAGCTGGGTCAAATGGTGGTTCCATTCCAAGTTTTCTAAGGAGTCTCCATACTGCTTTCCAGAGTGGCTGCACTAATTTGCAGCCCCACCAGCAATGTATGAGTGTACCTTTCTCCCCACATCCTCGCCAACACCTGTTGTTGCTTGTATTCTTGATAATCGCCATTCTAATTGGGGTGAGATGGAATCTTAGGGTGGTTTTGATTTGCAATTCTCTTATTACTAGAGATGTTGAACATTTTTCCATATGTTTGTTCATTGCTTGTAGATCTTCTTCTGTGAAGTGTCTATTCATTTCCTTAGCCCATTTGTCGATTGGATTATTTGCATTCTTGATGTAGAGTTTTTTGAGTTCTTTATAGATTCTGGAGATTAGCGCTCTATCTGAAGTATGATTGGCAAAGATTTTCTCCCACTCTATAGACTCTTTCTTCGCATTGCTGATAGTTTCCTTTGCTGAGAGAAAACTTTTTAGTTTGAATCTATCCCAGTTATTGATTCTTGCTTTTATTTCTTGTGCTATGGGAGTCCTGTTGAGGAAGTCTGGTCCTAAGCCGACATGTTGAAGCTCTGGACCTACTTTTTCTTCTATAAGATGCAAGGTCTCTGGTCTGATTCCGAGATCCTTAATCCATTTTGAGTTTAGTTTCGTGCATGGTGAGAGATATGGGTTTCGTTTCATTCTGTTGCATATGGATTTCCAATTCTCCCAGCACCATTTGTTGAAGAGGCTATCTTTTCTCCATTGCATATTTTTGGCCCCTTTGTCTAGTATGAGAAAATTGTATTTATTTGGGTTTGTGTCCGTGTCCTCTATTCTGTTCCATTGATCCACCTTTCTATTTTGGTACCAATACCATGCCGTTTTTGTTACTATTGCTTTGTAGTAGAGTTGAAGATCTGGTATTGTGATACCCCTGCTTCACTCTTTCTGCCAAGGATTGCTTTAGCTATTCTGGGTTTTTTATTCTTCCAGATGAATTTCATAAATTCTTGCTCTATTTCTGTAAGGTACATCATTGGGATGTTAATTGGAATTGCACTGAATCTGTATAGCACTTTTGGTAGTATGTCCATTTCCACAATATTAATTCTTCCTATCCAAGAACATGGGAGATCTTTCCATTTTCTAAGGTTTACTTTAATTTCTTTCTTTAGTGTTCTGTAGTTCTCATTGTAGAGGTCTTTCACCTCTTTTGTGAGATTGATGCCCAAGGATTTTATTTTTTTTGAAGCTATTGTGAATGGGGTAGTTTTCCTAATTTCTCTTTCTGAAGATTCATTTATGAGATCTAAAATTTTTCTGGTGGAATTTCCTGGTTCCTCTAAGTATACAATCATATCATCAGCAAATAGGGATAGTTTGAGTTCTTCTTTTCCTATTCGTATCCCTTTAATTTCTTTGGTCTGTCTAATTGCTCTGGCTAGAGTTTCAAGGACGATATTGAATAGAAGTGGTAAAAGAGGGCATCCCTGTCTTGTTCCAGTTTTTAGAGGGAATACTTTCAGTTTTTCACCATTTAGAATGATATTAGCCATGGGCTTAGCGTAGATGGCCTTTACAATGTTAAGGAATGTTCCCATTATCCCTATTTTTTCTAGTGTTTTGAGCCTAAAGGTGTGCTGTATTTTATCAAATGCTGTTTCTGCATCTATCGAAATAATCATGTGATACTTGACTTTAAGTCTATTGATATGGTGAATTACATTTATTGATTTCCTGTTGTTGAACCAACCTTGCATCCCTGGGATGAAACCCACTTGCTCATGGTGCACTATCTTTTTAATATGTTTTTGTATGCGAATTGCTAAAATTTTGTTGAGAATTTTTTGGTCGATGTTCATTAAGGATATTGGTCTGAAATTTTCTTTCCTCGATGTGTCTCTGTCTGGTTTAGGTATCAGGGTAATATTGGCTTCATAGAATGAGTTTGGGAGGGTTCCCTCCTCTTCTATTTTATGGAATACTTTGAGAAGTATTGGAATGAGCTCTTCTTTAAAGGTTTTGTAGAACTCGGCTGAGAACCCATCTGGTCCTGGACTTTTCTTTGTTGGTAGGCTTTTGATGACTTCTTCTATGTCATTACTTGAAATTGGCCTATTTAAATTTTGTATGTCCTCCTCGTTCAGTTTAGGCAATTCATATGTCTCTAGAAACCTGTTGATGTCTTCGAAATTTTCTATGTTGTTGGAGTATAGGTTTTCAAAATAGCTTCTAATTATGTTTTGTATTTCAGTCGTGTCTGTTGTGATATTTCCTTGTTCATTCTGAATTTTAGTGATTTGGGGTTTCTCTCGTCTTCTCTTTGTTAGTGTGGCTAAAGGTTTATCAATTTTGTTTATTTTTTCGAAGAACCAACTATTTATTTTGTCAATTTTTTGTATTGTTTCTTTCGTTTCAATTCCGTTGATTTCAGCTCTGAATTTAACTATTTCCTGTCTTCTACTACTTTTGGTGTTGGTCTGTTCTTCTTTTTCTAGGGCTTTGAGCTGTAGTGTTAGGTCATTTATTTTTTGAGTTTTATTTCTTTTATTAAATGCGCTCCATGAAATAATGTTCCTCTAAGTACTGCTTTCATAGTGTCCCAGAGATTTTGATATGATGTTTCTTTGTTCTCGTTTACCTCTAAGAATTTTTTAATTTCCTTCCTAATATCTTCTGTTATCCATTCATCATATAATAGCATATTGTTTAATCTCCAGGTGTTGGAGTAGTTTCTGTTTTTTACTCTTTCATTTATTTCTAACTTCAATCCATTATGATCTCATAGAATACATGGTAGTGTCTCTATCTTCTTGTATTTGCTGACATTAGCTTTGTGGCATAATATATGGTCTATTTTAGAGAAGGATCCATGTGCTGCTGAGAAGAAAGTGTATTTGCTCTTGGTTCGATGGTATATTCTATAAATGTGTGTTAAGTCTAAATTATTGATTGTGTTATTGAGATCTATAGTTTCTTTGTTCAATTTTTGTTTGGAAGATCTGTCCAGTGGTGAGAGAGGCGTGTTAAAATCACCTAGTATTATTGTGTTATGGTCTATTTGGTTTCTAAAATTGAGAAGGATTTGTTTAACATACATGGATGAGCCACTGTTTGGGGCATAGATGTTTATGATTGTTATATCTTGCTGATTTATGCTTCCTTTAAGCAGTATGAAATGTCCTTCTTTATCTCTTCTGACTAACATTGGCTTGAAGTCCACATTATCTGAAATGAGGATGGATACTCCAGCTTTTTTGCTGAGTCCATGTGCATGGTATGTTTTTCCCCATCCATTGACCTTTAGTCTATGGGTATCTCTTTCTATGAGGTGAGTCTCTTGCAGACAACATATTGTTGGATCTTTCTTTTTAATCCAATCTGCCAGTTTATGTCTTTTGATTGATGTATTCAGGCCATTAACATTCAGGGTTATTATTGAGATATGATTTGTATTCCCAGTCATTTGGTTCATATTTAATATTTTTGACACATCTTGGTTCCTATTTTATTTGACTGTTCCTTTAGGATAATTCCTCCCTTTGCTGATTTGCTTCTTTGTTTTTTATCTCTTCCTCATGAAATATTTTGCTGAGAATGTTCTGTATTGCTGGCTTTCTTTTTGTAAATTCTTTTAGCTTTTGTTTATCATGGAATGATTTTATTTCATCGTCAAATTTGAAGGTAAGTTTTGCTGGGTATAAGATTCCTGGTTGGCATCCATTTTCTTTCAGAGCTTGAAAAATGTTGTTCCAGGCCCTTCTAGCTTTTAGGGTCTGGATTGAAAAATCTGCTGATATCCGTATTGGTTTCCCCCTGAATGTAATTTGGTTCTTTTCTCTCACAGCCTTTAAAATTCTGTCTTTATTTTGTATGTTAGGTATTTTCATTATAATGTGCCTTGGTGTGGGTCTGTTGTTATTTTGTGTATTTGGAGGCCTATAAGCCTCTTGGACTTGATTTTCCATTTCATTCTTCAGATTTGGGAAATTTTCTGATATTATTTCATTGAATAGATTGTTCATTCCTTTGGTTTGTTTCTCTAAGCCTTCCTCAATCCCAATAATTCTCAAATTTGGCCTTTTCATGATATCCCATAGTTCTTGGAGATTCTGTTCATGATTTCTTACCATCTTCTCTGTTTGTTCAACTTTGTTTTCAAGGTTAAATATTTTGTCTTCAATATCTGAAGTTCTGTCTTCCAGGTGTTCTATCCTATTGGTTATGCTTTCTATGGAGTTCTTAATTTGGTTTATTGTTTCCTTCATTTCAAGGATTTCTGTTTGGTTTTTTTTCAATATCTCTAACTCTTTATTGAAATGATCTTTTGCTTCCTGAATTTGCTCTGTTAACTGTTGATTGGTGGGATCGTTCAATGCCTGCATTTGCTCTTTCATCTCATCGTTTGCTTCCTTAATCATTTTAATTATGTACATTCTGAACTCCCTTTCTGTCATTTCTTCTGCCATGCTGTCGTTGGATTTTATTGATGTAACATCTAGATTTGTTTGGGGCATTTTCTTACCTTGTTTTTTCATATTGTTCAGGAATCAGTGGGTCATTAAGATATTGCAGATTTCCTCTCTCAACTTATAATGTCCCTGAAGATCGCTAGTATATCCCCTCTTATCCTTCAGTAGCCTGAAGTCTTGGAGGAAGCTGATAATGCGGAGCTCCACTAAGAAGCTGCCTTTCTAGGGGTGGTGACCCTCAGGTGGCGTATATTCCCTGCTAGTGGGCAGAGGTGCCTCCACTTGTTGACCAATGGTCATCCAATGGGGAACTAGGCTGCGGGCTGAGGCAAGTCCTGTTTGTGCCTGTGTCTCTGGTTTTACCATCCCTGTGGGAAAACTTCCCCCAGCAGGGAAGACTCACTCGGTGGGGACGTCTTGCTGGTCAGTTGCCCTCCTAGAGGTTACCCTCAATCTACAACTACCGCCTGGGCTGGGCTGTCTTCCTCTGCAACGTTCCCAGGGGCCCGGACCTACGTCCTGGGCCTGGGAGCCTCACCCTTCGCAGTCGAGTCTCCTTAGGCTGCCTCTCCCAGAGAATCTGCCCGCAGCCCTGGAAACTTCGCTCCGCCCCTAGGCTTGTCTCTGTGCAGCTCTTCCAGCAAGAAGCCACCTAGCTCCTGGGACCCTGCTCTGCACCTAATCACCTGGCTATGCGGCCCCTCCTCTGAGCCGCCACCTGGAGCCCCGTACAATAGCTCCGATACCCAGAGATCCACCACACACCTCCTCCTCCAGTCAGTGGCCCGGTTTCCGACGCAGTCACTAGGAGTCCAAGCAACTCACTTCGCGTCTCCTCCTCCTGCCAACCGCCCGTAGCCCTAGGCAGTCACTCCGAGTCCAAGTGACCCACCCTGTTCTTCCTCCTCCTCCTCGGGGTAGCCCCCGGGTGTTCAGGAGTGGTGGCTCCGATACCAAGTGACCCACCACGCTCCTCCTCCAGGCAGGCCACCGGTGTTCTGGAGCGGTCGTTCTGAGTTCAAACAGCTCGCCACGCAGCTCCTCCTCTGGCAACTGCCTGTGGCTCTGATGCAGTCACTCCTAGGTCAAGCGACCTGCTGCGCTCCTCCTCTTCCTCCGGGCAACCTCCTGGTGTTCAGGAGCGCTCGTTCTGAGTTCAAACAGCTCGCCACGCAGCTCCTCCTCTGGCAACTGCCTGTAGGTCTGATGCAGTCACTCCAAGACCAAGCGACCTGGCGCACTTCTCCTCTTCCTCCGGGCAACCCCCTGGTGTTCAGACCAAACAGCTCGCCACGCAGCTCCTCCTCCGGCAGCCGCCCGGAGCCCCAGTGGTTGCTCTGAGTCCAAGCACTGTGCTGAGCCGCCTCCTCTACGATGATCCCAGTTGTCCGTGTTTACCGCTCCTGTGGGGGGAGGGGTCGGGTGTTTCTTAATAATGCAGCAATGCTTCCTAGCAAAGCTCCCTGCTCGCTGCTGTCATGAGTTGGTGACATACCTACCTCACTTTAGACCAATTCAACATATGGATGCCCAAATGATTTCTCCCATGAAAGAGACCCCAGCAGTAATCACTGAATAATGGTGGTTCTGAGTGGGAAGAGCACTTTGGGTCTAAAGTGGGGTTTTTTCTAAGTCACTTTTTCAAAAGGATGTTTGTCACTCATACGACAAATAATGCTTACATGCCAGACACCATTCCAAGTATCTCTCCACTTCTCATTTAATTCTTGCAGCAGGCCAAGGGGAGCTACTGTGTTTATCCTCATTTTACAGATCAGGACACTGAGGCATGAAGAAATAAGGTAACTCACTCAAGGCCAGGCCACCACGGTGTTGAGGTCCAGGTCCCTGGTCTTGATTGATATTTTTTTCCACTTCTACAATGGGAAGGAAATTGGCTGGTTCCTGGATCTGGCCATGCTGGAGAGACCTGTGCTGCCCCTTGTCATGGGTGTGTGTCCAAGAAACATGGCCTTCTCTTTCCCCTTTTCCCTTCTTGCCTGTCCCACTCATCTTTAGAATCTGTGGAATGGGAAATGTGTTAGTCAACTTCCAATGACTATAACAAAATGCCTGAGATAATTCAGAAAAAAAACTTTATTTGAGCTTATAGCTGTAGGTTCCAATCCATGATTGATAAGCTTCATAACTATGGGCCTGTGGTGAGGCAGTGTATCTGTTGGGAGCTCATGGCAGAGAAAACCATTCCCCTCCTAGCCAGGAGATGAAGAGGAAGAGACCAGTGTCCCTGTGCCAGGCACAGTGCTTGGCTTGGGGTAGGGCACTCTGTGTCCTGATCACAGGAGCAGCAGGGGACTGAGTAGCCCAGGTGGCACAATTGGCTGAGGGAATGAACACAGATTCCCTTCCTTCTGTGTCCATCAGTGTTTTGTAGCTGTGACGAAAATATCTGACAAGAGCAACTTAGAGGAAGGAAGATTTATGTGGGCTCAGTTTCAGAGGTTCAGTCCACAGTTGGCCGATGCCATTGCTTTGGACCTGAGATGAGATGGAATATCACAGGGGAGGTTGTGGAGGAGGGAGGCTGCCAACTCATGGCAGCCAGAAGTGGGGTGGAGAGAAGACAAACCCGTAAATGCAAGGCACACCCCCGGTGACCTACTTCCTCTAGCGAGTTCCTGACTCCCCGTCTATCCAGCTGTCATTGGATCATTTCACTGACAAGGTCAGGGTCTTCATGATCTGAACCTTGCTTCACTGGGGGGACCATGCTTACCTCACGTGAGATCGGGGGGACATTCCAGACCCAAACCATCATATTTAGGAAGGTCTAGCACAGGGGTTCCAAATTTGTGGGTGCTTCAGATTTTCTTGAAGATCTTGCTGCCACAGAGTACTGGGCCAGCCCCAGGAGGGTCTCAGTCCATGGGTCTGGGGGAGCCCAGGAATATGCCCTTCTGCAAGGCCCCAGGTACCAGTCTCAGGATCACACTGTGAGGTCCACCAGTCTTAGCAGTGGGCTTGCTGGTTCTCCATCTCAACTGCACATTGAAATCATCTGCAGGAATTTAAGACAACTCTGGTCTCAGGTTCCTTCCCCAGAGATGTTCATGTAATTGATCCGGGCCTGGCTGGGCACAATCCAGGTTTTAAAAAACTTCCACCATGCATGAAATGCACTCTCCACACAGCCAGAGAAACCCTGTCTGGGCATTCAGTTTTTGTCTCCTGACCTTGACTTTCTCTGTGGCTTCGTGGGTTGGAGAGCTCATACGTCCCTTAGGTCACCTGGGTTCCCCTGTCCCCACCTCCCGACCTCCCCAAAGTCAGCTCTCCTGGGTTCTGCAGTTCTTGCAGGCAAACTTCTTCTCTGGCTGCTTCCTGGAGATTTCATGTTTATTTCTTGACACTGGGATACTCCCGCCCTACCCTCACCCCACCCTCTCCTGCCCTGTATGCTGTGGTATCTATTAAGATCAGATGCTAAACTGTTTCCAACAGGCCTTGAAACTAATGCACTGCAGAATGGACTCAGAAGGGCCTATTTCTTTGTGTGCCAAGAGCACCAGTGAGTTAGTACTGAATGGAAACCTGCAGAGTGGGAGTCGGGGCTGGGGGGACTTGGTAGCTAAATCAACAGTTATAAACTCAACCTGTCATTTTTTATTATTGGGTACGTTGGAAAGATATTTTCCACTTCAAATGCAGTTGGAAATCCATTTGGTCAAAAATCGGTTGGAAACCTCATCACTGTTGCCCCTGAAAGCTCACAGGCTCTGTCAGGGGAGGAAGAAGAATGACCCAGGTCCCCTGCAGAAGTCGAGGTGACAGGGCCAGGAAGGGGTGGGATGGGGCTGCCTGGGGCTGTGGCTGAGTGATTTTTCAAAAATGCTGCCTGTGGTCCACATTTTTACATGGGCCTGAGTCTACAGGGGTTTAAGGTGTAGATTCGGGGGCGAGGCCATGGATCTCCTCTGGTTTCAAAGAAGAAAGTGATGCAAATTCCGTACGCTCTGCCTCAGCCCCATGAGGTCTTTGGTGTGACTCCATCTCAAGGAGCAGATAGAAGCCAAGAGCCAGGTCTGATCTCCTTTCACAGACCAAGACAGACTCCAGTGGGGGACAGAGGGTCCAAGAATGTGCCAAGTCCCCTTTCATGACACCACAGTCAATGTCCCCATCACTTGAGCTCCTTTCGAGGGTGCAGTTTGACACTGACCACATTAGGTACTGTTCCCATCCCCACCAGACCGAGTCCCAGCACAGGGACCAGTGCCCAGCACACAGAGAGTGCTTAATAAATATTGGTTTCATTATTCAACTGCTGTACCTGTCCTCAGGTCCTGCCACCTTTAACATACCAACCAACACATGATAGGGTGGTTGACAAGTCCCCATGGGGCACCGATGCTCTTATGTAATTCCCATAACCATTCTATGACTCACAGTTTATTTTTGGCATGTATACTGTTGGAAACAGAGGACCAGAGAATGTAAAGGTTTTGCCTGAGGTCACACAGCAGTGGTTGGGGGAAGAGCAGCCAGGACTAGAATCCAGCCTTCCCACTTAAGCATGGGAGCTTGGCGCTCAGTCATAGGGCCCCGGGGACTCAGGGAGACTTGCTGGGTCTGGGGTCAGGTTCAGATGCAACTGCATCAGGCAGTGGGGAGGTCTGGAGGCAGCATTGGGAACAGATTGGAGGGGGCACCCTGACACCCGGCTGGCTCAGGCAAAGTGGCCGGTCAGCCTGGGCAGCCTTGGGTAAGTCCCTCTCTGTAACCTCAGTGTCCTCATCTACAGCATGGGAACACTGTCCTCCTTGTGGGTCCGAATCTTAGGGTTTGTCTCAAGCCTGCTGAGACAAGATGGGGTACTGGGGGCAGAGTAAAGGATCTTGAGAAAGACCAGATCAAATGGAAAGAGAGGCAACCAGGCTGAGAGGTGAGAACTCCGGACCCAGCTGCTAGGCTCGGTTGACCACAGCTGTTCACTGAGAATGGTACTAAGCATGAGGGCAGGAGCAATGGCAATCTCTTTGCTGCATGCCGCTCCGCCCTGTGTTCCCTGCTCAGAATGACAGATCTCATGGACTCCCCACCATGTTGTCAGAGGTGCAGATCATTGTACCCTTTTTACAAATAAGGGAACTGAGGCTTGGACACGCCACAGACCTGCTGGCCTTAGTCTGTGTTATGCTCTGTCATTAGCTTGGTGACCGACTGGTCCTTTGATACTGAGAAAGAAGATGATTGAAGCCGGGGACTCAGCGAGAGTCCTCCGCCCTGTGACTCCCACCCAGAAGGGGCCTCTTCTGGACTCCACAGTCCCAGATCCACCTGATGGAGCAGTAGGAGTTCTCATGAACCATCCTGGGCACCCACTGTCTGCTGGACCCACAGCCCCGGAGGGCAGGCTGGGTCGCAGGGATCTCTGTGCCCCACAAGCCCTGGGAGGGTAGTGGGGTTCCCTGCATCTCACTCACTCTGCCAAGATGACTGCGCAGCGCCTGCCCTCGGGGAGCTGGACGGAGTCTGAGAGGCTGGCCTGGGATGTGGCCACACCTGACCAGATGCCTGACCCACACTGGTGGCTGTGCGGCTCCAACCCTGTACTCCACCTTCCCCGGCCCTCTCCTCCCCCAAGCCCCCACCACTTCTGATAAGGACATGTCCATGGGCTTGCGACCCACCCTGATCCAGCATGCCCTCCTCCTAGTTTACTCCCAAAGACCCTATTTTTGAATAAGTTCAAATTCTGGGGCTCTGGGAGGAGGCGAATTCTGACGAGGGGGTGACACTATTCAACCCACCATGGGTGGATATAATCTGCATTCTGAGAGTAAGTCAGCAGGGCCTGGAATCTTCTGCAGGGGTTCATTGCTGATCAGAGCAGGGGCTGCTGTCACCTGGAAGGGGCTGCAGCTCTAAGTGACTGTACCTGTCAACTTGCTTCATCTGCAGAGTGACTCCATTGGCCTGCACTTCGACCCCCATTTTACAGATGGCTGTGGCATGCCCGAGGTGCCCCAGCCTGGGACAGAGCTGAAGCAGCATGGACCAAGACCCTGGCGTCCGGGCCGCGCCATGGGGGTCCACTGGGCCAGGCAGGTGGTCACTTGTCGGGCAGTGCACAGGGGCCAGGCCCTGTCTGGATAGGAGGGGAGGAATCATGTCCTGGGGTGGCACCATGGCCACTCCCGTGGGCAGGTGGCCCTCCAGGCCTGGCTCCTATGCGCACTGTCTGGGCCAGGCACAAGGCAGCCTGCAAGTAAACAGCATCTGAAAACCTATTCTCATTAGGCTAATTTATGAATAAATCATCATATTAAATGGACTTATTTTTACTGCTCGTTAACAGGCCCATGATAGGATGATAATTACAGGATTTTAAGTGGCTAAAGGCAGCTGGGGCGTCAAAAGCAGTTTTTATGAATCTGTTTATGGCAGGGAAGGTGACAGGGTGGAGGGACATTGAAATGTTGAAATCACACTTTGGGAAAAAAAAGGTTTAATTGTTGAGTATTTATTAGAGAGGAAGGGAGGTTTGATCTGAAAAGGAAACTGGGAAAAACAAAGGGAATTAATTAGTCTCCCCGGGCGCCCTGCCCTTCAGGGAGCGGTGAGCAGCGAGGGCAGGCAGGGTTCCAGGAGAGGGACTGGGCTCAGGGCGACCTGGGCTGGGTCTCCACTTGGCTCCTGCCACCCGCAGGCAGGGAGCCCTGGCCGTACTTCCTGCGATGACCCTTCCTCACCTCTTGGTGGAGAGACCCCAAGCTGGGCTGTTCAGGGAGGCTAGTCCCGTCTGTTCAGGGTGCGGGCGCAGCCTGCCTAAGTCATCGCGGAGCCTTCCTCAGCTGTGGCTCCTCCCGTTTTACTGGGAGGCCCTGAGACTCGTCCTTGGCAGCGCCTCTGCCATCATCGCTTCCTAACTGCTTTCTGCTGGTCGAAAACCAAAGTAGGCCTCAAGTCCTCAAGCCCCGGGCTGGTTTCTGAAGGGGACCTGGGGGCCTGGCTGAGACTGGAGTCTGTGTGCCCGGAGCCCCGGGGTACCGGCACGGAGTGGACTAGTGAGCGAATGCTGGGCGCTGGCCTTGGCCATGAAAGAAGGAGGGGACGACGTCAGGGTCCTCTCCTTTTCTCAGGGCCCAGCCCTGCTTCCCATGGTGACACTGAAGTTCCAGAACACAGGCGTCAATCAGCAACAGGGCACAAGGGGTTTGATCTGCACACCGCAAACACCTCCTGCATAAAGGGGCATCCAACGACGCCCCTGGCCGCTGGGAAGAGAGGGCCGGGCGCCCTGGCCGCAGGTTGGGAGCAGGAGATGCAGCTGCCGCCTGGCAGGCCATGCAGCGCCTCTGAAAAACGTGGCGCTCCAATGGCAAGGACGGGTCTTGACGCGACTGCAACAAGACAGGTCTCCCAGGGCTCAGGTCCCCGTGGGTTCACTCCAGGTCTAGCCTGGCTCCTCCCTCCGCCTGCTGTGCTGCCCGGCTCTCAGAGCCCTGGCTGGTCGGAAGGTGCAGGCGCTCAGCAACCAAGGGACGGAATGGAGATACCCACGCATGTTCCCGCCCAGACCCAGCCACTGCAGCGGAGAGGGGATGTGGGGCAAAGTGGGGACAGGGCACAGTGCAGCACCTGGCCCCTGGGCACAATCGACTTGTTGTGTATGGGTAGGGAGGAGGGAGACAGCAGGAAAACCTGGGAATCAGTGACCTGGTGTGAATGTATGGGCCACAGCAAAGGTCCTGGGGCAGGACCTCCCACCCTTCTCTGTGATGGACTGAGATGTCCACTAGGCTTTGTTCTCTTTCCCATGATGCACCTGAGACTTGAATCAGGTGCATCTGCCAAAAAGAACATTCTGCGACCAGGTGATCTTGGGAAATACCAAGCATCTAATCTTCCTCCTTCACTCCCTCCCATTCATGTACCCTTCCATCTGTCCTTCCATCCTCCCATCTGTCCATCCATCCTTGCATCTGTCCATTCATCCCTCCACCTCTCCATCCATCTCTCCATCTGTCCATCCATCCCTCCATCTGTCCATACATCCCTCCATCTGTCCATCCATTCCTCCATCTGTCCTTCCATCCATTCCTCCATCTGCCCATCCATCCTCCCATCTGCTCATCCACCCTTCCATCTGTCCATCCATCCCTCCATCTGTCCATCCATCCTCCCATCTGTCTGCCTGTTCTGTTCTTTTTTCCTCATTCTCCTTTCCCTCCTTTCCTCGCTCCCTCCTTCCTTCCTTCCATCCCTCAGTCCTCTCTCCCTCTCCCATCTGCTCACCTACCCACCTGTCCACCTGTCTGTCCATTATCCATCCATCATCAACCAAGCATCTTCAACATCTCCATGGAAAGATGTCCTCCTTCTCTCCCTCATCCTCCCTTTCTGCTTTTCTCCCTCCCCCCTTTCCACCTCTTCATTCAGTGACTAATTATGAGGCACCCAGAACTCACAAGGCCCCTAAGCCAGGTCATGGACTGCCATGGACCTGCTTGCCCTTCTAAGAAGGCATCATGAGAGGAGAGAGAGAGGAGAGTTCATGCAGCCACCATTGCCAGAAAGGTGTGGCCAGTGGCAGGCAGGGGAACCCTGGGTGGTGGCTGTGTTCCCTCTGCCTCCTGCCTGCAGGGTGGGGCCAGCCCTGCTCTCTCAGGTTTGAACAGACTCTGCAAAACCCCAAACTGCAGGATTTGTCAGAGCTTTGGGTGCCCGGCCACTGTTGAACTTGCATTCTCCCCTCAGAGTCTTATTCTTGGTCTGTGTTTCAATGGAAGGAGAGTAACTGGAGGGGAAAAAGTAATTCACAGCAAAAATGTAGCTGTGAAGATGTTCAGTGTAATGCTATTTACATTAGTTCAAACAACCTAGTTATTCAACATGGGGGGATTTTTAAATAAAATAGATGCATGAGTGGTAAGCAGAGAACCAGGTCAAAACCAACCATAGGAAAATATTGAAGGGCAGTGGGTGTGTATTCTCCCTCTGTGGTGTGATATTTTTTAAAAGGTTCATTATAAATCCTGAAACCAAAAACTATTTATTTTTGTTAACAAACACTACACATGCACCCAGAGAAAGAACCTGTAAACTGACGGCTGAGCAATTTATCTTGGCCATGTTGGGAGTGGAACTTTAGGTCGTATGGATGTCTTGCTTGCCTGTATTCCAAGACTGTTACCCTGTTAGCTTTTTTTCTCCCTACCCTTTATCACTAGAAGCCAACACAACCTGAAGTGGTATTGGGAAGAGATACCCTCTGCACATCGTGAAAGGCTAAAAAAAGAAGCCAGCATGTGACAGATTCCAGCTGAATAGTCCAAACAGCAGGTGCCACAGTGTCTGCCTGTTCTCATGAGCTCCAGCCTGTGCAAGTGGAACTTGTCCTCGAAGTTATATTAGAGGATATATTAGTCCATCACCAACCATGCACATCTCACAGTAGAAACTTAACTCTTCAGTGCTTCCAGTTGCACCTTTGAAGGAGAGGATGCTTGTGAGCTTATGGGTTCCTCATCCTTGGAGGCATGTAAACCAAGTGCATATTATCTCTGCTTGCAGATGTTAAACAAAAAATTCCTATTAGTGGTATCTGCAAGGCTGTAGATTTACTGGCTAGCATAAGGTCCCTTTATGATTCCAAATTCCACTGACTTCGTGATTCCCATAACCTTTCAAAATCCGGGCTTGCAATTACCCTACTTCTCTTACACATTGGGAATGACTTCATGAAACCCACTGTTCCAGCTATCTATTGTTACATAAAAAGCACCCCAAACTTAGTGACATAAAACAATAACCATCTTATTATGCAGGAGATGAATTTGGATGGAGAACAATAGAGATGACTTCTCTGTTCCCCAATATCTGGGACCTTTGTTTAGAAGAAATGAATGGCTGGGGATGACTGAAATGTCTGGAAATGACTAGAATTGCTAGGAACTAGAGTCTTCTGGAAGATTCTTCACTTGCATATTTGGTATCTGGTTAGGAGTGACTCAGAAGCTAGCTAGTGTCTACTGAAATTGTGGGCTGTGGGGCTTCGGCACCCTTACAATGTGGTAAACTTCAGAGTAGTCAGAATTGTATATGACAATATAAGCTCCAAGAGCAAGCATTTCCATGAGACTGTGGAAACAGCAAGGCCATGATTTGTTGGCTGAATCTGCCTTAAACCAACCAGATTAAGGGGCAGGGACAGAGACTTCACTTCTCAATGGCAAAGAAGTTGTAGTCATATTCTAAATTTCACACTGTGGGATTTATTTTACATTAGATAATGCTAAACCAGGCTCTGGGTCCCCCCCATAAATTTTCTGATTCCAACTGAGGTAAAGTATGTACCCACAAAGCTTACAAATAGGCACCAGAGCTTCAAAGCACAACAGGAAAGGGGAGATAGAGGAAACTAGAAGTTCTATTGGACATGACAAGATTTTTGTGGAGCCCAAAGCACATTTGCCTTTGGAGTAGAACAAAGAGGAACATTCAGGAACACCTGCTGCTTCCTTTAAGGACTCTGGAAACTCCATGGTTGCACTCTGCAGCATTCCAGACCCTAGGAGAAAATGCCTTGCTTACTCTCAATTGATTAGATACGGACCTTTAATCTACTGAAATTTCATGTGTTCTACAAGCCTCCGGATGCTCTGTTTTAGCTAACTGGTTACCAAAACATGTCTTCCTCTTCACCTGGGGACCATATAGGTGTCTGGGAAGGGAGAGGCAGAAAAAGAGGTGACTATGCTTTCCCCAGAGAACCATCAAGTTCCACTTCTGAGCAACAAAGGAAGAGTAAGAAAACTACCTCAGCAAGGGAATTGAAGTGCTGGAGGAAGCATCCCCTCCCGCCGGCTCTCTGCCCAACCACTAATTATTCCTCATTGCTCATCAGCAAAGGCAGATCTGATTAAAATCATAACTCAGTCCCTGTGTTTCCGTGGCAGGGGTGTGGAGCTGGGTGTATTCAGATGACCCATGTCATCAAAATCAGGGCTTCACCTAAGTCACTGCCCTGCCCTGCATCTCACTCAAACTGCCAGTTTAGAGATGCTGAACTCCACAGTGCTGGAAACTGGAAGCAGATTACCAATCCCCATCCCTGACTTTCAAAGCAGACCCTGCAATCCTGGGAAGGAGCAAGAAATGAGAATGCAGTATGATCACACTTACCACACAACTGCCAAATCTTTTGCATGCATCATCTCATCCTGGTAATAATCCCATTTTACGCATATAGTAACTGAGACCCTGAGAATGAAGTAACCCATTCAAAATCCCAGTGTTTGGAAGTGATGGAGACAGGACATGAGCCAAGACTGTCTCTGTCTAGACCTACCACTAGGTCATACTGCCTCACTCATAAGCATATGTGAGACACCTTTGAGGTAATACCTGAGCAGTCAGAAAGAGCTGGGGAAGGTGACCCTTGGACTAAGTCTTAGGGAAGGGAGAAACCAGCTGGTCTGAGAAAAGAAGGGGTGGCAAGAAAGCATTGTCAGCAAAAGGAAGAGTAAACTAGATGAAGCACAGAGGATTCTCAGGGTGGGGCGGTTGCTCTGCGTGATACTACAATGATGGATACACGTCATTATACACTCATCAAGACCCACAGAATGTTCAACACCTTACGTAAACCACAGAATTTGGGTGATCATGAAGTGCTGATATAGGCTCATCAATCACAACAAATCCACCACTGGTGGGGATGCTAATGACAATGGACAACTCTGCTGGGGGATGTTGTAAAACAACAACCACAGGGGGCACTGTGCATGTGTGGGGCAGGGTTTGTAGGAGAACTTTCTGCACCAACAGTTCAATTTTGCTGTGAATCTAAAGTTGCTCTAAAAATTGGAGTCTATTCTTTTTTTAAGGAACATAGTGTATAAGGATCTGAAGGCTGCTGTTGGCAGAATGAAAGTTCCTTAAGTCAGCACTGATGTTTTCGTGCTCACCACGGAAGCCTTGGTACCTGGCACAGAATAGCCACATGAAGAGCCAAGAGAGATGAGGAGTCACAGCAGGAGCTCTGTGGACTTGGTTTTCTTCTCTACAAAAATAGGACAGTGAGGGCATCAAAGAATCTGTCCCCTGGAGCTGAGAGGGAGGATAAAATAAGCACGGGTAGGCAAAGACCCTGCACCAGTGAGTGCCAACCACAGTGGAGGGGCTAGATAAATGGTAAAGGAGGTGTTTGCTTTCTGTCAAGGGAAGGCATGAACACTGCTTCTTGACATACAGAGTAGCCAGGACCACAGACAGAAAGAGATGAACAGTGCTAAACAAGCCCGATGCTGTGGGCATCCCTACTTTCCCTTCTCCCTTTTCGTCCCAGTGCATGATCCTCACTGTTATGGGGAGGAGGAGAAAGAGGAGGAGGAGGAGGAAGATACCACCTGCTGTTTACACTGCAATTTTCACCTCACAACATGCTTCTGCAGTCATTATTTTATGTGATCTTCCAAACAAACACATGACAAATATACAGTGTGACTGTCTGATCCCCATTTTTTAGAAATCTGCTGAGGGCCAGAGAATTTAAATACCTGTGAAAAGTTAACAGGCTGGTAAATAACAGAAAAGCAAAACCCAATTATTCTGGCCCCTGGCTCTTGATCTCTCTACGCTGATTACAGAGCTGATGTGGAGACTCTTACGGAATTTCTTCAATACAGGGAATCAGTTTGACAGCCTTGCTGGCAATTTACCAAACCTGTTTCTTTTTCTTCCTGGAACATGACTTTACTATCCTTTACTCTACTCACTATATTTTTATGGTATCTTAAAAATGTTTTTGTCACAATAGCTGACAATTTTCTTAAGTATTTTGGCTTATTATTATAATAATCATGTTCCTTCCTTGAAACGTCCATTAAAAATGCCTCATTCCTTGAGGTGAGGAACTTTAACTTAAAAAATAAACACTGATCTTTACAATAAATGATTAAAATTTTTCTGGTTTGATTAATAGAAATCATCTCTCCAATTGTGCCATGGTAAACATAAATTCTCATCATGGGAAAATATCCTATGTTACTACAACTCCTGCAGTTAGGTGGGATGAGACTGAGCTCTGGTTAGTGGATCATGGGCAGAAACTATTTGTGGCATTTCCATGTCTGACCCATGAGGTCTTCCTCTCTTTTCCCTTGAACCATAACATTAGAAGCTAAAAATGGCACATCTACAAAATAGAAGGAAACTGGATCCCTAAATCACAGCTTTGAACAAAATTGCCAAATGATCTGGAACTTCATTTTGGTGATTAGACAACCAGGAAACATATGTCTATTATGCTAAGCCACTGAGGCTTTTGTGTTTCAGCACTTAGCATCATCTTAATTTAATAAGAGCAAGTAAAGGGATATTTATATTACAAAGCCAGACACTCAGAGCATCAACTCAGAGAATTCCCAGGCCCTGTCCTTCAGTGAAATTATGCTTCTTTATTAGCATTACATTAGGTGTCAATCCTGACAACACGAATCAGATTTGCAAGATTAAAAATTCTTTGGTCAAGTGTCCTGTTCACCTTTGTGTCCTCAGCACCTCACACAATACCAGGCACAATATGATGTTTAATAAAATGTGTCCTATAAATGGTAAATAGGCATCCTAACACCTATTGTCCTCAGGGATGTCTGTTGAGTTGGTTTTGAATACATAGGTTTTCCAAAGGAACAGGCAATCTCCTACAGGAAGCATCTTGCAACAGAGATCTTTCAAGTCTTGATGATAGTTAAGGGAGTAAGAGATTTTATTCACTCACTCAGTTCTTCAAAGTTATCTATTGAGCACTCATGATATGCCTGGCACTATTCCAAGGGATAAAAATTCAGAATCAGCACACTATAAGTGTTACACACATAACAATGTTTATAGCTGCACAATTCACAGTAACCAAGTTATAGAACCATCTTAGGTGTGACTCAATAGACAAATGGATAAAGAAAATGTGGTATATACACACAGTGGAGTTTTACTCAGCCATAAAGAAGAAAGAAGTTATGTCATTTGTTGGTAAATGAATGGAAATGGGAACCCAACATGCTGAGTGAAACAAGGCAGGCTCAGAAAGTCAAGGGTTGAATGTTTACTCTTATATGCAGAAGAGAGAAATAAGGAATTAAAAAATGAAAAGAAGGGAGAATGGTGATGTAGAGAAGGGAGTCAGGATAGAGGAAGAACAGAGGAATGAAATTAACCAAACTATGGCAAGTGCATGTAGGAAGATATCAAAAGAATTCCACTTTTATGTATAACTGTAATTCACAAATTAAAAATACAGCAAAAAATAAAACAGATAAGGTCTTTCTTTTCATGGCTCTTAAATGCCATAGAATACTACATACATGTTTGAGCTTGGGTCCAATCAATGAGGTGCTCATATGAGTCTCCATAATTAAATAAGTGGGTTCCAGGTTAGCAGAGTTACAATGAGAGACACATTGTGATAGTTAATTCTCTCCAAGCATAAGAATATCTGCTCCAAAGATATGAAAAAAGAAAAAGTCAACAGAAAGCTTGATACAGACTCAAGAAGTTGATCTATACAGGAAGAAAGGAAAACATCACAAAAACAAATGTCTTGGTAAAGCGAATCCTCTGCCACTAGTCCTGTACCTGTGATGATGATGGGAGCAATCAACTCTGTCTCAGCTCCTGCTCTAAAAGAGTTAATCATATCATTTGGCTACAGAAACCCCAGTAATGGCAGATGTGCTGTCCAACTGACCAGGTCAAGAAAAATAAAGGCAGATGGTTTTAGATTAAAATCTGGGTGGCAAGGCTGTCATTAGAGAATTGACATGCTGTCACCAGGCCAAGGTTCTTCTATTCTATTTACTTCATTCTCTAAATTATCTGCCACCTGGTGGTCCATGGAAACATTTAGAAGTTTAGTCATGGGCCATTGGATTTGATGATTCATTCAATGAAGTGCTTATTGAGGGCTTACTAGGTATGCAACAAATTTCTAGGTCCTGGGGAATAAGTAACGACCAAGACAGTGAGCAAAGAAGGTGGTTTTAGACTCTGTTAAGTGCTAACAAGAGAATAAATGGAAATGACAGGAACATTAGAGGGCTCAAGGGAAGCCTCTCTAAGAAAGAAGTGACACTTACCCTGAAACAGGACAGATAAGGTGTTAGTTTTCTACCACTCCATGACACATTGGCACACACTTTGCACCTTAAACACAAGTTTACAGCCTGAGAGTTGCTGTGGGTCAAGGTATGGGTATGGATTCACTGGATCCTGGGTTCAGGGTATTGCAGACTGCAACAGGAGGTAGGATCTCATTTATAGCCAGGGTCCTCTGCTGACTTCTTGGCAGGGCTCTTTTCCTTGTGGCTATATGACAACACTCCCCATTTTGTTGTTATATTTGGCTGCGGACAAGCTCAAGCCCTAAGTCCCACCCTCAGGTCCTTGCCATGTGACTCTCCCCTCCTACAACATAGCCATTTGCTATCTGTTAGGCCAATAGGAGACTGTCTATGGGATACCGGGCCTTCCTCTTTTTTAGTGCATTATAGTTATACATAATTGTGGAGCTCATTTTGACATATTCATAAATGCATATAACATAATTGGCTCCATTTCAATTCCTTCCCTCCTGTCCTCCCTCCCTCTGCTAGAGGAAGCCTATCTGGGAGTCTCTCTTTATTTTTTTGGAGGGGGACCCTGGGATTGAACTCAGGGACACTCAACCACTGAGTCCCATCCCCAGCCCTATTTTGAATTTTTAGAGACAGAGTCTCATTGAGTTACTTAGCAGTCTTGTTTTTGCTGAAGCTGACTTTCAACTCAGGCTGGCTCAGCCTCCCCATCTGCTGGATTACAGGCATGCACTGCTGCACCCAACCTGGGAGTCTCTTTTTTAATGAACTCAATGTCAACAGATTAGGAACCAAAGTTTTGAGGTAGCACCACATTCTTTGGTTCCACCTGTGCTCAAGGGTGGATTATGTCCAGCATAAACACCCAAAGGTGAGAATCTATGGTATTCTGCCTACCAAAGATAGAACCAGACCTTCCAAATCAGGAGAGAGATTTACAAGCAGGGTCACCATGAAGTGTGAAGACTGAGGTAGCAACAAACTTGATAATATCAGGAAAGGGAAATGCATACAGTTGGTGGGCTGATGCATGGGAGAGGAGGAGAAGGGGCCAAGGGAATGAGGCAGGAGACATCAATAGTTACCAGACCACATAGGGCCTTGGTGGCCATGATAAAGAGTTTGCATTTAGGTTGCCACTAAAATAAGTCAACATAAGATTCTTCTTTAAAACATCCCCTTCTTGTTTTCAAGGCTGAGACCTTGAATTGTTAAGATCATTTTGCATTATTTTCCTCTCAGGAAGTAAGAGAAATTTATTCAGTGCAACAATCTAAAAATAACTCATTGGAGAACCAGTGGCTTCCATGGTTACCAAAGACCCTGCTGATTCTTTGCTCTAACAGGCAATCGCAACCGGGGAATCATTTGGATAGAAAATACCACACACCCAAAATAGCATGAAGGACCCCAGAAGAGGACTGGGCTTCCCTGCATTCCATGGGGCAATCTTCTCCCCAGCCCTGTGAATTCACATGGGAAGAAAGCAGCAGGCTTTTCAACATTAATGAAACTGCTGTAAATCAAGTTTCTGGTTCTGGGTATCCCACCATCCTGTTATGCTCTGACAAACCCCACAGGATTTCATAAGCAAATTTTGAAATTATCATAGTCACAATAATAATTACCTATATAATTTCTATCACAGGCAGCAAAGGAGTTAAGTGGGCCATTTTTTTTTCTTTAGGTAAAAGGACATGATGTTATGCAGAACTTACCTATGCACCTAAGGATGATTGGAAATAGGGTCATGTATGCAGATATAAATACATTTTTAAAAGTTACATACTGATATATTTATGTATGTTTCATGTATATGAAGTCTCCTAAGATTCTGGAATCTAAAAAAGTATCTACTTTTGCAAAGAATTTACATTTTCACTCTAGATTCTCAGGTCTAGCATATACAAAATGTATTATTTATTAAAACATAAGGTGCACACCAAAATACAGTAAAATTGCCTACCCATTAGTTAAACTAAAAAGTCAAAGAATGTCAAAGACATAGTTTAATATATTTATGTACTACCAATCTAGATGAAAGGCATAGGCAGTGAGATTGAGCATCGATTAGTTTAAAAACTGACTGCTTACTAGAATCAAATTAGCTTAAATGTATTTTTTGCACCAGATTTGGTTTTATGGTTATTTCTTACATTCAGCATGTCCAGTGAGTGACAGTCACATACCAAACACTATTCTAGGCATGGGGATACGGCTGTAATAAGAGAGACAAGGTACTTGTCCTCATGAAATTTATATTCTAACAGGGAAGACAGACAAATCAAGAGAATTCCAGACTGTAATGAATTCCATTAAAGATACTATAACAAAGTGATCTGAAAGTAGGAAGGAGGCCACTTTATATAGTATGGTCAGAAAGGGTCATGTAAGATTTTGAGCTTGGACTTCAAATAAGTAGGATCCAGAGTCATGAGCAGGACCAGATAAAGGGCAGACAGGGAAAAAAAAGATGGGGAGATAGAACAAATACAAAGAAAAGCTGGGCTTGGTAGAGAAAGAAGAAGCAGAAACATGTCAGTATGCTTGGAGCACAGGAGACAGGCAATTCAAGATGAGTTAGAGAGGAAGCCAGAAGCCAGAAGAGGCCATGGGAAGGAGATTAGATTTCACTCTAAGTGCTTTGGGAAAGCCATTATAAGAATTTAAGCAGGGAAATAATAGGATCAGAAATAAACTTTTAAAAAATAACTCTGACTGATTATATGGTCAAAGGACTATGGCATGGCAGCAATATGAACAAGGTGATTACTGTGGAAATCACTGCAGTTGTTCAAGGGGGAGATGATATTGACATGGTAAGGGGGGAGCTGGAAGGTGATGTCCCTCGGCATCAAGATAGAATAAGCTGAAAATGCTAAGGAAGTCTGACATTTTCATTTCCCAGAGTTGTGTGTCTGAGAGAGAAGGGTGTCTCCTCGTGTGATTAAGGATTTGGTTTAACATCCAAATGGGTGATGGACAGAGAATTTCCCGAGCTCACCCTCTCCCCATGATCTGACCTCCATGCAGGGTGGTTTCGAATGGTCATCCATTGGACTAATGGATTTTTGATGTTTTGTTGGTTCTGTTGCCCCACCTAATTGCATTAGAATAGTCTCAAGCCCTAGCTAGTGCGTGATTGGCTTGAGGATGGGCAAGTGACCCTAACTAGTCCAATGTGACTCATGTGGAAACTTCAAGAAAGAGACTGCTCTTCTACCAGGTCCTAGAAGTGCATAGGCTGCATTTGTATTCTTCTGCATTTCTCCTTTGGAGGAGAAAAAGTATAAGAATGGATTCCAAACATAAGTGAGGAAAAAACAAGGGGAAAAAAAGCTAGATTCTGAGGGTCACATGAACTTCTAGGCCACACCACTAGTGAAGTGAGGCCCACACTGAACTCTTCAGGAACACAGATCAGTAAAAATCATCCCTTCTCATTTCTGTAAGCAAATTTGACTAATATTTTTAACTGTACAGAAAAAAAATTCCCAACAGAAACAAAAAGTGTGAGCCTAGTAAACTTCTGTGACATTTCCAGAAATCTAATAAACATTTAAAATACAGTTTCTGTTAAATGATCATGAGTTTAACAGATGCATTAATGCCTCCAGGGTGCAGGATTCTTGGAAACATTTCTTCCTCACTTGCTGTTAATGGTATTCATGGGTACAGGGAAATTTAGAGTCTGCCTGGCTTGGATTGGGGTGGTTTGTCAAAGGGTCCCTTAAAATAGTGAGTCTAGCCTAGCACTCGGTAACTCACCTCTCAGAACACTCCTTCGCTGTTAAAGGAATCCCGTGAACAAAGTGAAAGAGAAACAACATCACCATGTTCATAGACATCTTGACTCAGAAAGAGGACACTCTGTACCCAAGACAATGTGCAACTAATTCAAGCTCACTTTCAACCTTAATTTAAAAAAATTACAATGTAATGAAATTGGAGTCCCAGATAAGTCCAAGCACAGAGAAACCTTAAAATTAAACATGCATTTCCACTAAGATCACAGGATATGTACAATGGAAGAAAGATTCCCAGAAATTAATTTCACTGTCTAAGCTTGATATTTATACATGAGAGGGATTGGGCTAGATAATCTTTCTTTATAGTTCTAAGTTTCTGTGATTCTGTTAAGAAATAATAACTAATTAAGGTTTCAAATGCCAGAAACAATTGAGGGCTCATATTAATTATAAATCAGGGTAACAGTCCTGCACAGAGTAAACTGAGGGGAGCAGAAAATATTTTAATCTATTCACAGTCACATTCTGTGACCACCTGCCTCCCACCAACGTCAGATGGCATTTGAGTTCATTTGTGGTTTTCTTGTTGTTCCAAACCAAATGTATGAGAAGACTTCCCCTAACTTCTGTCTCGTCTGGAAATTTTGATTGTAGAAGGTTTTCCAGGGTCCACTGAGAAACACCTCAAATGGAGCAAAGTAATACTGGGGCCTAAAGAATGTTGGCCTATTGGTAACACCCCAAACCCTCCACCTGCCATTTTTATTATATGAGTTATCATGGAGATGGGAAGGGGTGGTCTTGAAGGTAAGCAAAAAATATATAAAATTATGGCTTAAAAAAACCCTTGTGAAACTACCTCCAAGTCAGGCTTGCAAATATTATCCAATCTCCTACTTAGTGAGTACCAGGTTACTAAATAAGAATATCGCTCAAGACTTTGCTGGTTTCTATTTTACTAAGTAACCCTGGGACACTAAGAATCCAAAATGCATGGAGAATGTGATTTGGTGATGGTACTAATACAGCTGGTGCTAAGTTGAAGTAAGTTAGTGCCTTTTAAAATGCAATATATCAATTCTGATTTCCACATATCTATCCCAGGGCCTACTGGTATTCTATAGGACTTCTAAGTGAAAAGAATTGATTTTCCTTCTACTATTCCCAAAGTAAATAATAGTTCACCTCAAGAAACATCATTCACTGTGATGTTTCCAAAGAGCCTTGTTGTAATAATCTCTTATTTGTTTGAGACTTTCTTTTTTGGGGTTTGAGACACTGGCCTCTCTCTCTTCCCTCACACACAAAGACAGGAAGATGCAAAGTGCAGTCTTTTCTGGCAGTTTGATGGGGAACTGAGGCCTTCTAGGACATAAAAATATTTTTCCACAGAAAGGCAGTGAAGTTCCCGCCATTACCCAATCTCAATCAATAGTAAGCCATGGGATATGGATTAGTGGATCAAACACCTGTCTATAGCTTTCAGCTTTTCTGGAACCAAAGGAGATTATAACAGTGTTACATGATCTTGGTCAAATAAACCCAGCTCTCAGCAAGCTGACTCTGAAGGCATTTCCCAGAGGAGACCACAAAAATCCAATCTTGCCTCATCTAGCAGCAAGAAGCCTAACAAACATCCTATCTTAAGCCTCAAAGAATATAGATTTATTGCTGCTTGATTCCTATGGACTAAACATTTAATCCCCTATCAGATAATTCCAGTTTCCCAAATGATATGGATGCATTTTGTATAAAATTAGAGAGTTCCTGGTAGTGGCTCCAAGAGTCTTCCTGTTAAGAAGGGCAGGGTGTGAGCCTGTTTAGCTCTGAAGATGTCACTTATGCCCACTTGAGTCACATCTGAACATAGCTGAGATGGAGCTACAGTGTTCATTCATTCATGCATGTCATGAACATTTAGATACCTGTTGCATGCCTGGCATGAGTGGTACATGGACTACAACAGAGAACAGCTGAAGACTCCATGCCCAAAGAGCTTACAAACCAAGATAGAAAAGAAGGGTAAGTATTTGAACAAGTACCTCCACAAGCAGCAACTAATGGAATGAGAGAAAGAAATCCAAGCATTGCTGAAACCTAGGGAGGCACCTTTAACTCAGGTTTGGGAAAGTAAAAATTCCAAAGAAGGTAGCCACCAAGCAAACAGCAGAAGGAAGGGAAGGAGTGGGACAGAAGATAATGGCAGGCAAAGGGGTAGCTGGTTCTAAGGCCCAGGGGAAGAGGTATCAGGACATGGGTAAACTGCACGTTCAGTTTGGGTGGGGCAGGGAAGTGAAGTTGGGGTATAGAGAGGGAACACAGGGACTCGGATCATGGCAAGCCTCGTGGGACACAGTAAAAAGGTGACCTCTGTCCTTAAGAAAAACCTCTCTTTAGTGTCACTTAAGACAAATAGAAGGAATACATCTGGCTTAGTTAATACAAACCAATGTGCTCAGTCAGTGAATGAGGACATTGGGTTATGGATCAATACCATGTCTTATGAAATAGCACGTGAGGAGGAGACTGCAAAGGGGTCACACACGTAAGATGAGCCATGTAGTTACTGAACCTCCCACTGCTGTGGTCTTGGCAACATGGTCATGCATAAGCCTACCCTGGTTCCCCAGTCAGGAACCCCACGCCCACCCATCCCTGCCAATGAAAAGAGCCACCTACAAATGAAGTCAACAGGCACGTGTCACTTAGCAGTGCAAGGCTGCTCATCCCATGTAGAGCGAGGCTCTCCGTAAGGGTTTGAAAGAGAATTGAGGGTACAGCACAGAAGTATGAATTAATAAGTGAAATGGATCAGAGAATAAACTTCTTAGTTCTGCAGATTGTCATCTTTCCTAATAGCCTTAACCAATAGTTGTAGCTCATAAACCAATGTTTCAGCCTTGGATTGCTTTATCTGGTGTTCTTCATGGAATGAAACCCCAGAGGGATTAAATAACTTTATAACAGATAATCTAATTACCTCTGTTTTACAGAGGAGTAAACCTGGGTTCAAAGAATGAATTAACTTGTCCAAGTTACTTAGCTGATAAATCAGTGGTGGAGTCAAGATTCCAGCCCTGAGTGGTTTGACTGCTACATGCATGCTCTTAACTATTAAGTTGTATTTTGGAGGAATTTTTTCCAAAACAGGTTGGTGCACTACCAAGGTGACTTGCCTGAGTCTCACCTCCTTAAAAGCTGATGTAAGCAAGCTGCAGTGACCCCCCTGAAGCATGGCCTTTGTTACTGCTAAACATTAGGATGGGGCTCAGGTCATAACCAGTTATCCCTCATCCCTCTAATACCTAAACTTAAAATCCCTACCCTGGCCGACTATATACTCTGTGCATGTCCCCACCTATCTCTTCAACCCAGTCACATGCCCTCTGCCAAACTCCAGACACACTGGCCTCCTCTGGAGCTTTCTAAGTCAGGGTTTTACTCCTGCAGGACCCTCTGCATGGGGACCACTTCACAGTTCACAAGACTCATGTCCTCCAGGACCTAAGCAAAAAAGACCATCTCTTCAGAAAAGTCCTTTAAGACTCCAAACTTTCTGTAAGGCATTAGCTTCATTTCCTCATGGAAATTCCTTCATTTCCTTGCCAAGGACCTAGCCCTGTGTAGCTCCTGGGCCACATCCTCGTGCTTTATAGATAAAGAGGAAAAGTTTCTTCTCAGTTAGCACCCCTTTTTTCTTAGTGCATTTTAGTTATATGTAATATTAGGGTTCATATTGGCATAATTATACAATCAACTAGCCCTTTTAGAAGATGCCTGGGACATGCTCTGGTTGGTTAGGGTCCCAAATCTAACTCTGCATCAAATGCTGTGGCCAATGCATGTGGAACAATGTTGCCTTCTTAAGAATTATATTCCATTTTTATGGTCAAAAATTGTGCAAAAACTAAAACTCTTAGGTTCTACTGGGAATTCAAAATGGGCCAGTCTTTGGGAAACAGTCAGGTGTGTTCTTAAAACAGGAAGTATATGCTTACAGTGCTGGTTTGCTGGGTGACTCCAACAACGCTCCGGAGACTGGGGCAACTTAAACAAGAATCTGTAGTCTCAGCTCTGGAAGACAGCTGGTTCTCTCTGAGGGCTATGAGGAAGAGTTTGACACACACCACTCCCCTGGTTTCTTTGGCATTCCTTGACTAGGGGGAAGCATCGCCCAGATCTCTGCCTTTATCGTTGCACATCTATTCTTTCTCTGTGCATGTCTGTGTCCAAATTTCCCCTTTCCTATAAGAATTCTAGTACTAATGGATTAGAGTTCATTCTGATGAACTTATCTTAATTTTATTATCTCTGCAAAGACCCCTTTTCAAAGAAGTATCAGATTCTGAGGGACTGTGGGTTTGAACTCTAATATATTTGAGTGGGGATAAAATTCACCCCAGAACACCTATATATAATCCAATCATTCTATTCCTAACTACTTACCCAAAAGAAATAAAAACATATTCATATGTTCACCACTGTTTTATTCATAATAGCCAAAAATTAAAAACAAATTAAATATCTATCCATGAGTGCATGAATAAACATATCATGTTCTATCTATACAATAGTACTTGGCAATTAAAATGAATTAACTTCTGATATGATCATCTATATGATATAGGTGAATATCAGAATGTTATACCAAGCAATAGAAGCCAGATAAAGTGGAATACATCATTTCTGACTCTGTTTATATAAAATTCAAGGAAGTGCAAAATTAGTTTGAGGCTACAGCTCAGTAGGAGCTGCTTGCCTAGCATGCACGAGGTCCTGAGTTTGTTCAACAGCATTGCAAAAAACAAGAACGAAAAAAGAAAAAGAAAAAGAAAGAAAATCCTTTATAGTGATACTGCAAAGAAGCAATTGCCTGGTGATAGGGGAGAGATTAGGGAGGGCTGAGAGGGAGAAATGTTAAAGGGGAGCAAAGAAACTGTTGGGAATGACCAGTTTTCTCCCTACCTTGATTGCCATGATCATTTCATGGGTTTAAACATATGTCTAAACTTTTCAAAGTATACTTGAAATATGTGCAGTTTGCATGTCAATTATACACCACTAAAGCTCTTTTTAAAAAAGAGCTTGCATATGAGGCAGGGCACCTGGTAATGCCAACAATAAGCAGTTGTCATGCTAATCTGATGATTTGATAAGGCAGTTGGGATATGGTTAAGAAATGATGCCTCTCCATAATTTAAAGGTAAGATACTCATGTTTCTTCAGTACTTTTCTTCTTGGAAAGCCCTCTAAGATGCCATAAAAGGAAGTGCTAGTATTTAAAAGAGGCACAGGGCTTTAAGCTGGAGGAAGAGCACCTGGGAACTGTGACTACCCCCAGGTAACTGAAGAGGAATGGGGAAATACTGTAGGAGCACACACACTCAGGCTGACTGTCCTGCTGATACCACTTTATCCCATTTGTTCAGCACCCACATACTAAGCTCCAGTTGTGGCCCCAAGCTTTGGATGAGAGGATCAATTGGATTCTCTCCATATCTGCAAGGAGCTCCTAATCTGGTGGGGAAAGAGCAAAGGCTGTACTCTCTCAGCCTACAAAAGAACTGATCAGGATTCTCTGATTTTTGGGTGCATAAAGGGGAAAGGGGGCAGGCCTGTCACTTCCAATCAGCTCTGTACATGACTCCTCAGAAAATAAATCCATCACAAGAACAATTGCCAGACCACCCAGATCAACATTCTGTATTTAATAGTAACATGTACCAAGAGGCATAAAGGAGAAGCATACAATTACCCTCCTCACTGCTAGCATGAAAGTTTGGAACTTACTCCTACACATTCTAGGGCCTTGTATGCTATGACTATATATTCAGCTAAGTTATTTGGAGTCTAGAATACAGGGTGAGAATGGATATAATCAGAGGGCATAGAAGTAATTTATAGTCCATATTCTGGATAAGATTAATTTGGATTCATTAAAATCTACTTATTCATACCAAAATTCAACAACTTGAAAGGAAAACAACCCATGGCTTTGCTATGGTCTTCTTTTTAGAGATAGGATACTGTGTGCTATAGCACAGTGGAAGAGAACCTGTACATTTAATCAAAAACCCTAAGCCACAGCAAGGAAAGTGGTTGCAGAACAAGTACTGGGATCGGATTCTTTTATCAAGTTGTGTGATACTGGCTAAGTTAATTAAACTCTCTGAAATTTAATTCCGGATTGATAAAATGGATAATAAAACACATACATTAAACAGGTAAATTGAGGGCCTAATGAATTAATGTATCTAGTTCTTGGTTCAAGGAAATTTTTAAAAATCATCATTGTTATTAGTTATAGTATTGCCATTTTGTCATTTTTGTTCTTGATCAACCACTTGCTTTCCAGTTATGTCTCCCTTGGCAGCACTTTCCAACACTTTTCAAGCTTTCATTCATTTGTCTGTTAAGACAGCAACAAAAAAAGGTGCCACACTTGACCCAACAAACTTATTCAAGAAATAGTTATATATGATAGGTGTGTGCCATGCCCTAGGCTATGGAAATGGGTAGAACAGAAATCCTGTCCCCAAGGCATTTCAGTCCAGTGAGGAAGAGGGACAAGCAGATGACTCCAATCCAGGATGAAAGTACCAGGCTAGGTGACTTACAGGATGCTAAGGGACACTTGCAGGGGGGATGCCTCATTTGGCAGGGATGAGGTCAGGCTTCCTGAAAGGAGCTGGCCACACAGGGTTTTTTTTATTGTAAACAAATGGGATACATGTTGTTTCTCTGTCTGTACATGGCGTAAAGGCATACCATTTGTGTAATCATAAATTTACATAGGGTAATGTTGTTTGAGTCATTCTGCCATTTTTTCCCTTCCCCCCACCCCTCCCACCCCTCCCCTCCATCTATACAGTCCTTCCTTCCTCCATTCCTGCCCCCCTCCCTAAACCCAACTCCAACCCCAACACTAACCCTTTCCACCCCCCATTATGTGTCATCATTAACTTATTAGCGATATCATTCTTCCTTTGGTTTTTTGAGATTGGCTTATCTCACTTAGCATGATATTCTCCAGTTTCATCCATTTGCCTGCAAATGCCATAATTTTATCATTCTTTATGGCTGAGTAATATTCAATTGTATATATATACCACAGTTTCTTTATCCATTCATCAATTGAAGGACATCTAGGTTGGTTCCACAATCTGGCTATTGTGAACTGAGCAGCTATGAACATTGATGTGGCTGTATCTCTTTAATATGCTGATTTTAAGTCCTTTGGGTATAGGCCAAGGAGTGGGATAGCTGGGTCAAATGGTGGTTCCATTCCAAGTTTTCTAAGGAATCTCCACACTGCTTTCCAGAGTGGCTGCACTAATTTGCAGCCCCATCAGCAATGTAAGAGTGTACCTTTCTCCCCACATCCTCGCCAACACCTGTTGTTGCTTGTATTCTTGATAATCGCCATTCTAATTGGGGTGAGATGGAATATTAGGGTGGTTTTGATTTGCATTTCTCTTATTACTAGAGATGTTGAACATTTTTCCATATGTTTGTTGATTGCTTGTAGATCTTCTTCTGTGAAGTGTCTATTCATTTCTTTAGCCCATTTGTCAATTGGATTATTTACATTCTTGGTGAAGAGTTTTTTGAGTTCTTTATAGATTCTGGAGATTAGCGCTCTATCTGAAGTATGATTGGCAAAGATTTTCTCCCACTCTGTAGGCTCTTTCTTCACATTGCTGATAGTTTCCTTTGCTGAGAGAAAGCTTTTTAGTTTGAATCTATCCCAGTTATTAATTCTTGCTTTTATTTCTTGTGCTATGGGAGTCCTGTTGAGGAAGTCTGGTCCTAAGCCGACATGTTGAAGCTCTGGACCTACTTTTTCTTCTATAAGATGCAAGGTCTTTGGTCTGATTCCGAGATCCTTTATCCATTTTGAGTTTAGTTTCGTGCATGGTGAGAGATATGGGTTTCGTTTCATTCTGTTGCATATGGATTTCCAATTCTCCCAGCACCATTTGTTGAAGAGGCTATCTTTTCTCTGAAAGACCCTCAGACCCCCTATCCAAGGAAGAACTCACGTGATCACTGGCTGCAAAAGCAAGAGGCAGTTTATTGATTACACAGGTGCCTGCGGGTGCTCAGTAAAACCTCAGCCGGAGCTTCGGTGAACTGGCACCCCGGGCTTTGGGGTACAGGGTTTTTATAGGGTGAAGGGGCAGGTTTCGCGCGGGGTAAGTAACAGGTTTCTTATTGGCCATCTAAGGGTAAGGTTATTATTTTTTTTTTCTCATGGTTCCTGCTTATCAATGTAACTGTGCTGCTAACTGTCTCAAGGACAAACAGGACTGTTGGGCCCCTGTGCTTAAGAGGGATATTTGTCTGAGGAATGTGCGGTAGCCTGGAAACCTTATCCGCCAAGGACGGGAGCGGGGCTCAGCCTCGACTCAGGGTTTGAGGCATGGAGCTAGGGCCTTTCATTCCCCCCTTTTCTTTATCATGGATAGAATCTTATATCCATTTGTCCATCCTGCCTCGGTTATCAGTTTGCTTAATCATTTGGTACTGTTGAGTAAGGACCATAGTTTGGATTGTTTAAAGGGAATAATACAGACTTCTCCCAGCAGGGAGAAGGGGGCCATGGCTGATATTCCAAAAGTCCCAAGAAGTGAGCACACCCTACATCCCCTATAGGTCAAAGTTTCCTTTGTTCTTCAGTTCTCTCCCCCCTTACCTTTCTCTCCTTCCTGCCTACGTGACTAGGCCTGGTTTTGCATTAAGTGAGAAACCATGGGCAGCGGGAGGGCCAAGGTGATTCAGGCAAGTAAGGGCCCAGGGGACATTAATTAGCATCTCCTTGCTTGCAGTCCTTGATAAAGGCAGGTAAATTTGGTAATCAATGGGCTCCGGAGATCCTTGACATTTTACCATGTCATTTTACCATGTAGATTAAACTTTGGTTTATATCAGAACATTAGTATTTCACCTTAGGAAAAACCTTAAATAGCTTTAGCTGTTTTACATACATACAACCAATTTAGTTATACACAGACTTGTTGAAACTTGCCCTTTACTTACACACAGACTTTCTTACCCAGAAACATTTCCTTTTTTTTTTTTACTAAATATATTTCCATACCCAGAACCTTTTATTTTCTCTTTCCTATTTGTTGACCCCTTTTTGTTCACATTCTGAAACAACTCTTATGAAATTTCTGAATTTAGATAAATTGCTCTATTTTAATAAGATTAAATATTTTGTTGTTTATAGTACTCTAATTGAAACACAGTTGAAACTTTTGGGACCCTTTGTATATAGAATTCCACTTGTTAGGACATAACTCTTAATAACCTTGTTTTTAGTTTAGTGATGACACAAAGCAAGTTTAAACCCTTTTATTTACCAACCTATGAAAACACCAATAAGGTTTAAGTATGATACCCCATGGAATTTAAGGAGTTAAGAGTACCTGATGTTATTTAACAATGAGCATTTTAATTTTGCAAATTAATCAGATGTCACCAACAAACACATTTGAGTAGTCCCATACATGTTAACTCTAATTTACTTATTCTGTAAAAACCAAGAAAGCAGGCAAGTGTCCTGAACAGTTTTTGCTGTCTCTTTCCTGTTGAAGAAAAGTCCTAGGAACAATTGATATTAGACATTTTATTAACATCAATATTTTATTTGCTTGACCACCTAGAGACTTGTGAGTTATTTTCAAAGACATTTTACTTTCATTAGTTTACCCAATTTGAATTGAAACCTTTAAATCACGTGAATAAAAGTATTTAATCCATTTTAAAAAAATTAATTTTTATGCGCGCTTATATTTAACACAAAACTAAAAGGCCTTGTAATATTTATTTTCATTGCAAAGTAGCAGATGTTTAAAAATAACTCTAGTTGAATAAAAATAGAACTGATCAAAAAAAGAAAAAAATCATTAACCTAGGTATGCAGGATCAAAATTATGAGCTTAAAAATACAGCATTAAAGAAAAACAAAACAAACGAAGAATCCTAGAAAATAAGTTAGTTCTGTGCACCAGCCCAGAAGTTTAAAATGGACACCTTTTTTTTCTTTTCTTCAGGTTACCCCCCCCTTCCCGCTGAGCAGGCCTTGACAAGGCCAGGCAGAGGGGAGGGGGGATCACCCAGGACTTTTTAACCCTTTTTCTTCCTGGTTGAGAAATCAGGTTAGGTTTGAATGCAGAAGATCACAAAACATCATTTCTCACTACTTTTGAGGAATGGAGCTGCTGAGCTCTCTGCCTAGGGGGATTGGAGTAAACAAATCTCTCAGGAACAAGGAGAAGGACTGTAAAGTACCCTGCAATGAGTATCCCTAAGCCTAAGATCGGATTAACACAATGAAGAATTTAATAGAAGGCAAGAGTAAAGACCATATAGTACAATGCACAAACAGACAGACACGTAGCGCGCTAAATCAAAAATTGGCTAGCTGGTACTTTGTCAATAAAAACAAACAATTTCCAATTATATCAAAGAGTTGCCCAGGGGCAACACAATGCCCAAATGGGGTCAAGAGTTAACCAGAAGCGACAAGTCGCCAGAATGCAGCACAGAAGCTGCTCAGATGTGAGAGTCACTCAAATGCGACAGAGTCGCAAAGACCCTTCTTTGGGCCAGCCTACGTTGAAGGTTGGCCATTCAGAGTGCAGAGGGTTACCCACTTCTTCTTTTTGATCTCGACCGACAAGTTGCCGGCACAGTTCCGGACATCTTGCCAATGGTCGAGGGTGAGACTCAGGGGGGTTACCATGGATTGCCCCATTTCAGTCTCGCTGGTAAAAAAGGAAATTAAGAAACAGGCACAAGCACAAGAGAATGCAGACAAGACAACAGATAACAAACGCTGCGCCTCTTCGGTACAGACCGAAAGTACTAAGCGGCGTCAGGAGCGTAAGCCCCTCCGGCCAAGAAACAAATTACTAACGCTGCGCGCTTTCGGCACAAACCGAAAGTATTCTAAGGTGCCAACAAACTGGGGAGTTCTTGGCCAAATTCTAAACCCCTGGGACGTCTCCCAGGGTGGCAGGAGAGAAGTCAGAGTTCGTCAACTCCTTCTCAGGCTGCCCAGAACTACTAATGGGTCACGCGTTCCCCTACTAAGTACTATCGCTGCGCTTCAGAACGAACAAGACAAAGCAACTACACAAGACAGACAAAGACAATAACCCCCTGCTGGCCAGCTTAACTTACCTCCCAGAGTATTTGGCCGTTCCTCGGGCAGGGGCTCGGGGTGTCGAAGGGAAATCTCGGTGGGACCTCCAAATGAAAGACCCTCAGACCCCCTGTCCAAGGAAGAACTCACGTGATCACTGGCTGCAAAAGCAAGAGGCAGTTTATTGATTACACAGGCGCCTGCGGGTGCTCAGTAAAACCTCAGCCGGAGCTTCGGTGAACTGGCACCCCGGGCTTTGGGGTACAGGGTTTTTATAGGGTGAAGGGGCAGGTTTCGCGCGGGGTAAGTAACAGGTTTCTTATTGGCCATCTAAGGGTAAGGTTATTTTTTTTTTTTTCTCATGGTTCCTGCTTATCAATGTAACTGTGCTGCTAACTGTCTCAAGGACAAACAGGACTGTTGGGCCCCTGTGCTTAAGAGGGATATTTGTCTGAGGAATGTGCGGTAGCCTGGAAACCTTATCCGCCAAGGACGGGAGCGGGGCCCAGCCTCGACTCAGGGTTTGAGGCATGGAGCTGGGGCCTTTCATTCTCCATTGCATATTTTTGGACCCTTTGTCTAGTATGAGAAAATTGTATTTATTTGGGTTTGTGTCCATGTCCTCTATTCTGTACCGTTGATCCACCTTTCTATTTTGGTACCAATACCATGCCGTTTTTGTTACTATTGCTTTGTAGTAGAGTTGAAGATCTGGTATTACGATACCCCCTGCTTCACTCTTTCTGCCAAGGATTGCTTTAGCTATTCTGGGTTTTTTATTCTTCCAGATAAATTTCATAATTTCTTGCTCTATTTCTGTAAGGTACATCATTGGGATTTTAATTGGAATTGCACTGAATCTGTATAGCACTTTTGGTAGTATGGCCATTTTGACAATATTAATTCTTCCTATCCAAGAACATGGGAGATCTTTCCATCTTCTAAGGTTTTCTTTAATTTCTTTCTTTAGTGTTCTGTAGTTCTCATTGTAGAGGTATTCACCTCTTTTGTGAGATTGATTCCCAAATACTTTATTTTTTTCAAAGCTATTGTGAATGGGGTAGTTTTCCTAATTTCTCTTCCTGAAGATTCATCGCTTATGTATAAAAATGCCTTAGATTTATGTGCATTGACCTTATATCCCGCTACTTTACTGAATTCACTAATGAGATCTAACAGTTTTCTGGTGGAATTTCCTGGTTCCTCTAAGTATACAATCATATCATCAGCAAATAGGTATAGTTTGAGTTCTTCTTTTCCTATTCGTATCCCTTTAATTTCTATGGTCTGTCTAATTGCTCTGGCTAGAGTTTCAAGGACGATATTGAATAGAAGTGGTGAAAGAGGGCATCCCTGCCTTGTTCCAGTTTTTAGAGGGAATGCTTTCAGTTTTTCACCATTTAGAATGATATTAGCCATGGGTTTAGCATAGATGGCCTTTACAATGTTAAGGAATGTTCCCACTATCCCTATTTTTTCTAGTGTTTTGAGCATGAAGGGGTGCTGTATTTTATCAAATGCTTTTCTGCATCTATCGAAATAATCATGTGATTCTTGACTTTAAGTCTATTGATATGGTGAATGACATTTATTGATTTCCTGATGTTGAACCAACCTTGCATCCCTGGGATGAAACCCACTTGATCATGGTGCACTATCTTTTTAATATGTTTTTGTATGTGATTTGCTAAAATTTTGTTGAGAATTTTTGCGTCGATGTTCATTAAGGATATTGGTCTGAAATTTTCTTTCCTTGATGTGTCTCTGTCTGGTTTTAGTAATCAGGGTAATATTGGCTTCATAGAATGAATTTGGGAGAGTTCCCTCCTCTTCTATTTTCTGGAATACTTTGAGAAGTATTGGAATGAGCTCTTCTTTAAAAGTTTTGTAGAACTCGGCTGAGAACCCATCTGGTCCTGGACTTTTCTTTGTTGGAAGGCTTTTGATGACTTCCTCTATTTCATTACTTGAAATTGGTCTATTTATATTGTGTATGTCCTCCTCGTTCAGTTTAGGCAATTCATATGTCTCTAGAAACCTGTTGATGTCTTCGAAATTTTTTATTTTGTTGGAGTATAGATTTTCAAAATAGCTTCTAATTATGTTTTGTATTTCATTCGTGTCTGTTGTGATATTTCCTTGTTCATTCCGAATTTTAGTGATCTGGGTTTTCTCTCGTCTTCTCTTTGTTAGTGTGGCTAAAGGTTTATCAATTTTGTTTATTTTTTTGAAGAACCAACTATTTATTTTGTCAATTTTTTGTATTGGTTCTTTCATTTCAATTTCGTTGATTTCAGCTCTCAGTTTAACTATTTCCTGTCTCCTACTACTTTTGGTGTTGGTCTGTTCTTCTTTTTCTAGGGCTTTGAGCTGTAGTGTTAGGTCATTTATTTTTTGAGTTTTACTTCTTTTATTAAATGCGCTCCATGAAATAAATCTTCCTCTAAGTACTGCTTTCATAGTCTCCCAGAGATTTTGATATGATGTTTCTTTGTTCTCGTTTACCTCTAAGAATTTTTTAATTTCCTTCCTAATATCTTCTGTTATCCATTCATCATATAATAGCATATTGTTTAATCTCCAGGTGTTGGAGTAGTTTCTGTTTTTTACTCTTTCATTTATTTCTAACTTCAATCCATTATGATCTCATAGAATACATGGTAGTGTCTCTATCTTCTTGTATTTGCTGACGTTAGCTTTGTGGCATAATATATGGTCTATTTTAGAGAAGGATCCATGTGCTGCTGAGAAGAAAGTGTATTTGCTCTTCTTGGATGGTATATTCTATAAATGTCTGTTAAGTCTAAATTATTGATTGTGTTATTGAGATCTATGGTTTCTTTCTTCAATTTTTGTTTGGAAGATCTGTCCAGTGGTGAGAGAGGCGTGTTAAAATCACCTAATATTATTGTGTTATGGTCTATTTGGTTTCTAAAATTGAGAAGGATTTGTTTAACATACATGGATGAGCCACTGTTTGGGGCATAGATGTTTATGATTGTTATATCTTGCTGATTTATGCTTCCCTTAAGCAGTATGAAATGTCCTTCTTTATCCCATCTGACTAACATTGGCTTGAAGTCCACATTATCTGAAATGAGGATGGATAATCCAGCTTTTTTGCTAAGTCCATGTGCATGGTATGTTTTTCCCCATCATTTCACCTTTAGTCTATGGGTATCTCTTTCTATGAGGTGAGTCTCTTGCAGGCAACATATTGTTAGATCTTACTTTTTAATCCAATCTGCCAGTCTATGTCTTTTGATTGATGAATTCAGGCCATTAACATTCAGGGTTATTATTGAGATATGATTTGTATTCCCGGTCATTTGGTTCATATTTAAAATTTTTGACACATCTTGGTTCCTCCTTTATTTGACATTTCCTTTAGGATAATTCCTCCCTTTGCTGATTTGCTTCTTTGTTTTTTATCTCTTCTTCATGAAATATTTTGCTGAGAATATTCTGTAATACTGGCTTTCTTTTTGTAAATTCTTTTGGCTTTTGTTTATCATGGAATGATTTTATTTCATTGTCAAATTTGAAGGTAAGTTTTGCTGGGTATAAGATTCTTGGTTGGCATCCATTTTCTTTCAGAGCTTGAAAACTGTTGTTCCAGGCCCTTCTAGCTTTTAGGGTCTGGATTGAAAAATCTGCTGATATCCGTATTGGCTTCCCCCTGAATGTAATTTGGTTCTTTTCTCTCACAGCCTTTAAAATTCTGTCTTTATTTTCTATGTTAGGTATTTTCATTATAATATGCCTTGGTGTGGGTCTGTTGTAATTTTGTGTATTTGGAGTCCTATAAGCCTCTTGAACTTGATTTTCCATTTCATTCTTCAGATTTGAGAAATTTTCTGATATTATTTCATTGAATAGATTGTTCATTCCTTTGGTTTGTTTCTCTAAGCCTTCCTCAATCCCAATAATTCTCAAATTTGGCCTTTTCATGATATCCCACAGTTCTTGGAGATTCTGTTCATGATTTCTCACCATCTTCTCTGTTTGTTCAACTTTGTTTTCGAGGTTAAATATTTTGTCTTCAATATCTGAAGTTCTGTCTTCCAGCTGTTCTATCCTATTGGTTATGCTTTCTATGGAGTTCTTAATTTGGTTTATTGTTTCCTTCATTTCAAGGATTTCTGTTTGTTTTTTTTTCAATATCTCTAACTCTTTATTGAAGTGATCTTTTGCTTCCTGAATTTGCTCTGTTAACTGTCGATTGGTGCGATCGTTCAATGCCTGCATTTGCTCTTTCATCTCATCGTTTGCTTCCTTAATCATTTTAATTATGTACATTCTGAACTCCCTTTCTGTCATTTCTTCTGCCATGCTGTCGTTGGATTTTATTGATGTAACATCTAGATTTGTTTGGGGCATTTTCTTCCCTTGTTTTCTCATATTGTTCAGGAATCAGTGGGTCATTAAATTATTGCAGATTTCCTCTATCAACTTATAATGTCCCTGAAGATTTCTAGTATATCCCCTCTTATCCTTCAGTAGCCTGAAGTCTTGGAGGAGGTTGATAATGCAGAGCTCCACGAAGAAGCTGCCTCTCTAGGGCTGGTGACCCTCAGGTGGCGTATATTCCCTGCTAGTGGGCAGAGGTGCCTCCACTTGTTGACCAATGGTCATCCAATGGGGAACTAGACTGCGGGCTGAGGCAAAGCCTGTTTGTGCCTGTGTCTCTGGTTTTACTGTCCCTGTGGGAAAACCTCCCCCGGCAGGGAAGACTCACTTGGTGGGGACGTCTCGCTGGTCAGTTCCCCTCCTAGAGGTTCCCCTCAATCTACAACTACCACCTGGGCTGGGCTGTCTTCCTCTGCAACGTTCCCAGGGGCCCGGACCTACGTCCTGGGCCTGGGAGCCTCACCCTTTGCAGTCGAGACTCCTCAGGCTGCCTCTCCCAGAGAATCTGCCCGCAGCCCTGGAAACTTCGCTCCGCCCCTAGGCGTGTCTCTGTGTGGCTCTTCCAGCAAGAAGCCACCTAGCTCCTGGGACCCTGCTCTGCACCAATTGCCTGGCTATGCAGCCCCTCCTCTGAGTCACCACCTGAAGCCCTGTACAATAGCTCCGAGACCCAGAGACCCGCCACACATCTCCTCCTCCGGACAGCCGCCCGGTTTCTGACACAGTCACTAGGAGTCCAAACAACTCACTTCAGGTCTCCTCCTCCCGCCAACCACCCGTAGCCCTAGGCAGTCACTCCAAGTCCAAGTGACCCGCCCTGTTCTCCTCTTCCTCCTTGGGGTAGCCCCCCGGGTGTTCAGGAGCGGTGGTTCTGAGACCAAGTGACTCACCACGCTCCTCCTCCAGGCAGGCCACCGGTGTTCAGGAGCGGTCGCCTTTAGTCCAATCAACTCACCACTCACCTCCTCCTCTGGCAACCACCTGTGGCTCTGATGCAGTCACTCCTAGACCACGCGTCCCACCGCTCTCCTCCTCCAGGCAGGCCTCCAGTGTTCTGGAGTGGTGGTTCTGAGCTCAAACAGCTCACCACGCAGCTCCTCCTCTGGCAACCGCCTGTGGCTCTGATGCAGTCACTCCTAGACCAAGCGACCCGCCGGGCTTCTCCTCTTCCTCCGGGCAACCCCCCGGTGTTCAGAAGCGGTCGTTCTGGGTCTAAACAGCTCACCACGCAGCTCCTCCTTGGGCAGCCGCCCGGAGTCCCAGTGGTTGCTCGAGTCCGAGCGCTGTGCTGAGCCGCCTTCTCTACGATGATCCCAGTTGTCAGTGTTTACCGATCCAGTGGGGGGAGGGGCGTCTCGCCGAGCAACTCCACTTCACAAATTCCCTGCATTCCGGGGCTACCGCCCCATCCGGGACGCCTCCCCAATGGGAGAGACTCACCCAGTGGCTTTGAGTTGGTCCCAAGTCTCTCACTATCTCCTCTTTTGAATCTTGCGTCCTGGAGCAACGTGAAATGCAGCCGCCCTCTAGTCCGCCATCTTGGCCCCTCCACACAGGGGTTTTGGCAAGGAGAACAGTTACCCAAAGTCTCAAAGGCTGGAATTACTTTATGACTTAGTAAACAAGAGGAGTTTAGTGTGACTGGAAAGCAGAGTCCTAAGAAAAGAGAGATGAAAGAAGTGCAGGAGAGGCAGGGAAGAGCTACACCAGAAAAGATGGCCTCCTAAGCCAGAAGAAGTGTGGGCATTCCCCAGAAGCATCCTGAATACAGAGCTTGTAGTGTAAGTGACAATGCTGACTGATTATAAAGTGCTATTTAAATGCTGCTGTTACCATGCACAGGGTTGTTCCCTGCAACACATGCATGACCTGCTCTATGATCGCTGACAATTTTAAGTGTGCAGTTCCATGCCTTCTCACCTTCTACAAGAAACTCAATGAAAAACACGCACCACAATGTGAGTGCGGCTGCTGTCCATGGCTCTGATTTTACTTTTTTTTTTAAATTGTTGGGAACCAAAAGTGTGGCCAGTCTTGAGAAACTTCCTGGACAGGTTAGTCTACTTTCAACAGATTTACTTCCCCTTGTAGTGAAGCAGGCTTGCCCAGAGTGTGGAAATGTTTTGCAAAAGGGGAAAAAAGAGGTGCTCAATGCTAAGCAGAGACCATATTGCTTTCCACAGACATTCCTCTGTGTGGTAATCAAGGGTCAAATTCCTCAAAAAGCCACAGGAAAATAGTACCCCTGAAACTACTAGATGAAAAGAAAAAACATTTATTTAAAAAAATATAAACACACTCCTAGAAATTTTTCATAAATCACCATCAAACCTTGCTGTTGGATGGGAATGAAGCCTCAAAGCCTTAGAAAGCAGCCAACTGATGGTTTATATTTTCACTAATATGTTTAAAAATGCTTAAATATTTAGTTAAAAAGTAAAATGGGGAATTTGAAGAGGGGGTAGAAATTCAAACTGGAAAGTATTCCATAGCAGAAGAAAGGAATCCTTGAAGCATGCCAGAGATGAAGACTTGCGTGCACCATTTTTTAATTATTCTTTAGGATGAAAATTGAAATCTCTGCATTTGAACCTCTCCCTAAGAGAAATTTCTCAGAAGAAAGCTGTTGAGTTTTCCCAAGTAGAAGGAAAGAAAGTATGGGTTTAAGCAGCTTCAAAAGGGAGATTTTTCTAAGATGACCAGCCCAGTATGTCCAATTGCACCTTCACATTCTTTCTCTGAAGATAGAAAGAGCTGGAGAACTTGCCCAACTAGTCTTGCAAGAGAGATAGTTTTCATGTTCTGGAAACCATCCCTCCATGGGTATGTTCTCTATGTCTCAGTGTTCCCACTTAAAAACACCTAACTTTCTGAAGTTCCTAAGGCCATATAATAATCAAAATTCATAACTTTCATGAATTTATTAAAGCTAATTCATTTGTCTTACAATTATTACAACAATTATTAAATGATATCAGATTATCATAATTAGAATTTCTTGAAACTAATGTATTAAAACCCATTCTGAGAGGTAGTTGTAAATAAAACCCACAAATTATGAATCAGGGACCAGAAAATTCAAACTGAAATATATGGCACCATATACTAGATCTATAGCCTACATCCAGAGGAACATAATTCTCAGAAAACTAGCGTCCAATATATGAGCTTTTACAAAAAGCACTCTGCTTCCAGTTTAAGAGGGTACAGGCTTGAGGAATGGCTGCTGTGGTCAGGAGCTGTTAGAAAAAAATCTCTCCTCTGAAAGTTCTAGCCTCATTGGCATATCTGCAGGAAGTGGTCAAACACCTGGGTATTACTTCAAGTTATTGAATTTATGTCATAGGAACTTCAACTTTTGACTTATAAATCCTTCCTATAAAATGTGTTTAGAGCTATGAGTACAGGCAGTAGTTTATACAAAGCTATGTTGAGGAACCTATTCAGTTTCTTACCTTAACCATGATGCCCAAGTTCAACAAGTTTGAAAAAGAAGAAACAGAATGAATTCACTTGCTCCAATAAATCAGAGTTAACCACCAAATATTTAGCCAAATATAATATCAGAATAGCTGCTTCAGAGTGAATTTTGGAGATGGAATACTAATCAAAGATGTTATGCCATATTATAACTGTCAAAATAATATTGATTGCTCTATGCTTACACACGCTGAGGTCTAAGCGTTCAAGTTAGAGCAACATGAGTTTCTTACTTAAGTGACAAGCCCTGCACTAAATGACTATGAAAAATACAAATCTCATGCAAGATATATATGGATGCTTTTTAAAAATTTGTATTTGTTCTAATTAGCTTTCATAATAGTAGAATGCATTTATGCATTTTGAAAAATCATACATGGGTACTATTTTAAGAATGTTTCCATGTTCTCTAATAAAATGGAATGTTACATATCAAACTCATAAGAAAGTAAAGCCTACTACATAAAGAAAGGCTAAACTTTTCAACAATCAAGTTATTTTATATTTGTAGAATCCCTACTATGGGACAAGCTCAATGTTGGAATTCCGGCCCAAAACATTTATTACACTTGCTATCTGCAAGGTGATATAAAAATTCAAATAAGGGAAATTTATCTAGATTATGATTTGTGAAATCTCCATGAGTAAAATGGATTTCAGTCAAAGCAAAGAATCATGGAAAAGCCATGGGTTGGTGGCTAGATTCAAGGTAAGACCTTAAGAGCACAATGGAGATGAACAGTGAACAGGGAGATGAAGTTGAAATGACTGTCTCACTGGATCACAGCCTCTTGGACCAACCAGTGGGAAATGAAATTTGATAGTCAGGACCAATTCCATAGGACCTAAAAGCAAATTGAAGACTTTGTTCTTGATTAAGAATATGACATGAAGAAAGCCATATTTTAAGAAGCAATTTAACCATGATATTTTAGGACATCTGGGGCGTAAAGAAAAAAATCTTAAATATCCTTGGACCCAAACTCTATGTTTAGGGCCCAAAAATATTTCAACCCAGAAAAATGGGTCAACAAAATTATGATAAGAGGTAAAAAAATGTGTTCTACATAGGAAAGCACCCTAAAACTAGATATAAAAAGTTATAAGGATGTAGTCAATTTTAATTTTCTTCTCAATAGCAGAATTAGTCTGAGACATTAGAAAGGAAATATAAATTATGAGGTTCAGAAGGCAATAGACTTTGAATTTGAGGTCCCTTGAAAATCAACATGATGGAGTCTCTTGAGTTCACAAACCATCAATTTGGACTGACTGGATTCAAACCCCACTGCTTTCAATTACTATTTGTTTTAATTTCATCCAAAATATATGTTTTGGTTATGTGCAATTACACTCAAGCCTACTGTAGATCAAGTACAGTGGGAATGAGGCTCAGGGGGTTCAGCACTGGACATGACCTCTGTCTCCCAAATGGCATTAATGTCCAGAAAACACAGAACACATCTCCTGGAACACTTTCACAGACCAAGCCATCACAGCACATAGAATATTCTCAATAGTATTCTCCACAGATGTCAGAATTGAGTAGGGTACACAGAAGTGGGTTGCTGACTTTTAATACAGATTGGTGATTTCATATTTCCTTTTAAAAGTGTAGCCAGTATCTATGTTAAGTATGAAATCAATAATGTATATTAAAAGCTAGCAACCCACTTCTATTGCTGTTAAGAGGAAGTCACAGATTTATACCTCCATTTGCAGTATCAACCCTCCTCTTTCCTTGGAAAGAAACTCTAGAACTTTGGTCCAGGTTCATTCAGACTCTCTGTAGCCTCCTGAGTCACAGTGAGGTCATACCACATGGCCTTAGCCAATCAGAATGCTTTATTCTTTCCAAACACATGAATTGCCTCAGGGATGGGCATATGCCTCAAGTTAAGGCAGGTAATTCTGCCCCAAGGAGTTTTACTAGATTACCAGGTAAAGTATTTCTCTTCTAAAATTCTGAACCATATAAACTCATTTAGTCTAAAATTCTTGGAGGAATGTTTTTTTACCAGAAGGAGAGAGCCTGTCAGGGGAGAGGGAGTCAGGAAAAGCAGAAACAAGAGATGAAAAGATGAAACAAGAAATAGTATGACTAAAACCTGGATCCAGTCTTGCTTGAATTCCCTCTAAAATGAGCCAATCATTTCTTTTCCTTAGTGTGGTTTTATTTTTTTCACTCACAAAATAAATTTTAGAAAATTACACATTAAATAAGTCACTTTAGAATACATTTTAGTCCTACCATCTCCAACTTAACATATCTTTGTAGTACCACGGGGGGTACATAAACCCTGATAAACTTGATGCTCCATAGCCCTTAAGATTTCCAACAGGAAGTAGAATTATTATTTCCAATTTGTTATTTAAGAAATTTTGGAGGAAGGAAGCACATTGTGGTGAGATAACGGCTTTGGAGATGTGCAGACCTGGAGTACATGTTAAATCCTGGCCCTATCACTTTCTGGAGGTGCGATCTTGGCCAAGGCACTTAACCTCTGCTTCTCATGTGATTTAAATAAGATGATGTACATAAAGCACCTTGCTCAATTCCTACCATGTAGTAAGCCCCAAATCAATTATCTCTATCACCATGTACTATTATTACTATTGATTGTTGTCAATATTGGTAGTAGTGCTGTGTCTTAGCACATTCGGGCTTCTGTAGCAGAATACCATAGACTGGGTAGCTTATCAACAACCGAAATATACTTCTCACCTTTCTGGAATCTGGAAGTTCAAGGTCAAGGCACTAGGAGATTTGATGTCTGTCAAAGGCTTCCTTCCTAAGTCAGTCATCTTCTCACTGCATCTTCCGATGGCAGAAGGGCAAGGAAGCTCTCTGGAGTCTCTTTCATAAGTTCCCATTCACAAGGGCTCTGTCTTCATGACCCAACCACCTACCAAAGGCCCCCAGCCACTACCATCACCACACTGAGGGTTAGAGTTTCAACAGATGACTTTGGGGAGGACACAAACATTCAGGCTCTAGCATGGTGCTGGGTACCAATTACATGCAAATATTGTGCTGAGCATTCAGGATGCAAAATGAAATCACATACAACATTTGTATTTTAAGGAGCTAACTAACAACATTGTTTGGAACATTGTTAGTTGTCAAATAAAGATTATCTGACAAACACGCTGGAGTTCAGGGATGAGGGAGATGGCTATGAACTTGGGTGTTTGAAGAAGGGTCCATTGCCTAAAAATCATGTAGCAGATCAAAGTTCACAAGGCAATGTGCCTGGTGTCATTTGAGCAAAATGAAAAATAAAAATTAGATGGCAAATAAGATGTATTATTGCTCACGTTTCTGCTGCCAGCAAATGTACATGGAGACAAATCTGAAGACACTGAAGCCCCTAAAGGGAAGAGGCTTGCCCAGGTCACACAGTCTGCCATGGGAAATGTGAGGGCAAGAAGTCATTTTGAGGCTTCTCGATTACTTTTGAATTTTTGTTCCTTTTAGTTATATATGATAGTAGAATCTATTTTGATAGAATTATACAAATGTGGAATATATCTTATTCTAATTAGGATCCCAGTCTTGAAATTGTACACAATGTCGAGATTCACTATGGTGTATTCATATATGTTCATAGGAAAGTTATGTCAGATTCATTACACTATCTTTCCTATTCCTGTCCACTCTCCCTTGCCTTCATTCCGCTTTGTCTAATCCACTCAACTTCTCTTCTTCCCCTTCCCCGCTTGCTGTGGGTTAGTAAGACACATGTCAGAGACAACATTCCACATTTGGTTTCTGGGGATTGGCTTATTTCGCTTAGTATGATAGTCTCCCGATCCATCCGTTTATGGGACAATGACATAGTATCATTCTTTAAGACTCAGTAATATGCCATTGTGCATATAAAGCACACTTTCTTTATCCATTCATCTGTTGGGCATGTAAGTTGGTTCCATAGCTTAGCTATTGTGAATCATGCTGGTATAAACATGGAGGGGGCTGTGTCACTGTGAGACTTCTCAATTTTGAGGCTTCAGAAGTCTGGGGCATCCGTGTTTTCACTCTGAAAGGGGTAGTTGACCATGTCAAATGCAACACACTCTAGGGTAACCTTCATTTCAACCCCTGTCAGTTTGAGGATTCTATCATTTCCTGTGCTCTGTTTTGTAATTAGTTCTTTAAGCTGACCTGCATGCAACATCTTTATTGTAGTAATGACTTTTATAAGGTTCGACTGGCAGTTTGTTGAAAGACATCATATTTATCATGATTGTTTTCAACCTTGCTCTCCAAATCGTTTTTCTCTTAAGCAGAGATGGGAACATGAAGTGGAATTGTTCTCTTGTTTTGATAATGATCTGACTTCCTTTTGTGAGGATCTCTTCTAGGAAGAGGACTCTACCCCTGCTGCACCTAGGACTGCAACTTTTGCCTGCCCAGAGAGCATCATGGACTTGAAACAGAATTCTTCATACAGATTAACATCTCTGCCCAGGGGATAACTGTGCTCTGCTTTAACTTGCAACTTTTTCTGATGCTGAAAACCCTGCTAGGTTTAAACTTTTAAATGCTTACTCAACTTATTTTCACAGCTGAGAGCACTAGAAAAATGGAGGAGATGCTACTGAAGAGGCCCAGAGTAGCCCACCCACTATGTTCTCACTTTCAGAATCCTTCATTCTCAATAAACATCACCAAAAGAGACAGAGAGGATTCCGAATGTGAAATTCAGAGCAGTTATCTCTGTCAGGCAGAGTCTGAAGCCCTGATTAGATTTTCTCCTTTTCTAAATAAGTAGGGAAGGTTTCTTAGATGCCAGGTAGTATTTTAAGAGTTTCACCCAGAAGGGCTCCTTGCATTTTCTCCACAACTCTGGGAGTACCAACCTTATGATGGATATTTTTCTAAGGCACAGCCCCATCAAGATCAAGTCAGTAATTTTTCTGGTCACTCCATCTAAGATTTTATTTCCTAGTCATATTTGTCATGTATGGCTTTAGCAGACTTTATTTATTTAAATCACGATTTGGTTACACTTTTACAGGCATTAATTGAACCTTCTTCACATCTATATAGCAAATTCACAAAATCATTAAGCACTACCAAAAACTCTCAACAAGAATATTGATTTTTCCTATAGTTCTTCCCTGACATGGTTACTACTGACAATTTAGACTTACACATGTAAAAATAAATTGGTCTGGCATATGCTGCTGAATACAATTGGAGATCTTTCAGGGCCCAAATTCACATCCTCTGATGAACTTATACAGTTGGAGGATCAGAAACAGGGACGCATTGGCCATTCTTGCCAGCTACTTTAGACCCTGTGGAGATAAAGGCTCCCCACACTGTCTGTGAATGTCTCATTTTAGATAAACTATTTTAAATTTAAGTGCTTTGGTTCCACATATAGGATGAGATTTATTGTAAGGAATTGACTCATGTGATTATGGAAGCTGAAAAGTCCCATGTTCCGTCACCTGCAAACTGATGACCTAGGAAAACCTGTGGTGCAGTTCCAATATGAGTCTCAAAACCTAGGGTAAGGAGAGCTGGGGTGTGAGTTATCGACCAGGTCTGGTGGCCTGAGAACTAGGAGCACCAGAAGGGCAAGTTCCAGGCCAGGTTGGAAGAAGACCAATGCTCCAGTCCAATATAGGGAGAGTAAGTAAAGACCCTTTTCTTCCACTTTTTGTTCTGTTCCGGACCTCAAGGGACTTGATGAGACTCATTCACCCTGTGGAAGGCAACATGCTTTACTGAGTCTTCTGTGTTCAAATGTTAATTTCACTCAGATGCACCCAGAAATAATGGGTATACTCATGACCTAATTGACACACAAATTTAACCATCACTGTCCCCCTAAGTTAACATTAACAAGTAGTTAAAAATTGAAATTTCTCTCAAATCTTTCAGGAAAAAATAAGCCACATTTGAGATCTTAGAAAGATCCATATATTCGCCTTCTATTTTAATCATTATCTGTAAAACTTGTTAAGGCCAGGTATCATGTTGTCCAACATTGTGTAATCCTCAATGCCTGGATCAGTTCTTAGAACATAGAGGCAGAAAATCTAACTTGTGGAAGAAAATACGATGTCAACATTTGAAGGGAATCAGGAGACCAGGCCCTCTACACTAACATGTAACTCTAGGCAAAAGCATTGACTAAGTAAAGGACCCACTATGTGCAAGTTCAGCTAAGTCACCAACTAGAATGCAAGTTACCCTTCCCAAAGGTATTCTTGCAGACTTTCAGCTCAGACCAAATTAATAGCAACTGTGGTCAACATCTTAATTTTTCCCCTTGCTGAATTACTATGGAGATGAATTTTATCAACTTAATCCATCCAGCGTAAACTAAATTCTTCATTAAAGAATAATTTTCTCCCATAGGGAAACTTCTAAATCCAGCAGATATAAGCATGAACACCTCCAGTTTGTTTTAATTATTTTCTTAAATGAGAAGCTGAGCACATTTT